>NW_015114554.1:83675-124504 GCF_001443285.1 Poecilia latipinna
TCTGTATCTGGTAAATGTTTGTTTTTCATTCAGTAGAGAATCCAGACATTTTACTCAAGTAAGAGTAGAACTACCTCATGATAAAATTCCACAAAAGCAAATCTAATTGAGTAAATGTAACTAAATGTAAATGTAACTAAGTTACTACCCAACTCTGGAAAAAATAGTACTAAATTTCAAACTTCTGCTTTACAGTAGGCTGCTTTTTCTTTCCAATATTTTACATAAATGCTATATAAAACCTGGAAATAGCTGAATTCACAAATAATTTGAAGTACAGAAAAATCCATGAAGAGGTGAATCTGTGAATACTGAAGTGCTAACAGGCAGGGGTCTAAAACTTTCCTTAATGTCTGTGCATGAGACCCGGTATGGGGCAGTTTATGGAGCAGAACAGTCAATTTAGAATGACGACCTACCCCAGGGTTCATCTGTTTGGACAGAACAAGGAAATGGAGAACCTGGAGAAAACCCAAACAAAACAATGATCTGCAGACATGTTGGTGTGTGTATTAGTATTGTTCTGGTTAGCTAAAGGTGTTTTTTATCTGTGTAGTACATGTATAATTCAGAAAGTATTCGACAACATGCAGTAAGGTGTATTTTCGTCTATCACAGCTAAGTGACGTTGATTTGCTGAAGCTCTGCTGACATGCAGATGCCAGCAGAGCTTCTGTCTGTAGACATAAATGGCAGTAAATGCTGCGGCTGCTGCCTGCGCTGCTGTCAGCGTGAAGCGTCCTGAGAGAGCAGCTGAAGGGAGGCTGAGCAGCACAAACATGGAAATTAATGTGTAGGAGAAACGGTTCCTCTGAGAGGCGACGCTTCCTGAAAATCTGGAGGAAATTAAGATATAAAACCAAAACTTTTGAAGAAAATGGTGGTAATTTTTATTTTTTTCAACATCTTTATAAACAGTTTAAGGCTAAGATGTACGAAATGGTGCCTAGCTAAATTTTTACCACAAACTCCAGTGTATTTTAGTAAAGGGAACCTATTATGCAAAGTTCACACTTTGCACATTTTTGTTATTCAATTTGGGTCTAAACCACTCCTTGTTTTTTGGCAATAAGCTAATGTTTTTTGGTGTCTGGAAAACAAGCCCTTTCAAAAACTTCCTGATCGTTGACTCAGACTGTGCCGTTACCTAGCAACCCAAACTGTACTCCAGTTGTGAAACTTTAATAAAACATGTTTGTTTTTCATCGAGTGGGTAGATAATCCAGAAATTTTACTCAGTAGAGATACCTCATAATAAAATTACTCAAGTAAATGTAACTAGTCACTACCTAACTCTACTGCTGTAATGTCAATAAGGATTATCCTATTTCACAACTACGTGTTCTAAGAATCAGCAGACTTTGTAGTTTGAAAAATGTGAAACAAATCCAAGCAACTTGAATGGATTTTGTAGCAGAAGCAGAGACAAAACCAGACGGACCCGTTTCTTCCATGTTAGCTGAATTAGCTATATCCAGAAGTTCTGCTGCTGCACACACTGCAAAAACACAACATTTCACCAAGTATTTCTGGTCTAGTTTCTAGTGCAAATATCTTACTACACTTGGAAAAAGACAAACTTAAAAGAAACTTTTCAGCAAGATATACAGCCATCGTTTTAAGGAAATAATTCCTTAATATTGAAAAAGTTCTAGTTCCTTTGGCAGATAAATTAACTTATAACTTAGTGAAATAATCTGACAATGGAACCAGAACTTCTTCATCAATATTAAAGAATTATTTACATAAAACAAGCCTCTATATCCAGCTACAAAGATACTTTTAAGTTACTTGAAATAAGACACAACTAAGATACTTGCTCTAGAAACTAGACCAAAAACACTTGCTAAGACTTTGAGTTTTAGCAGAGCCAAAACACCAGCAATTAACAGATGCGTGACAATTCGTGTCCACCTCTGTAACACACTGCAGAACAGCTGGCTCAAATTGTTTGCTGTATTTAAAAAGGAAATAAGAATAGATTGCAAGGCAGTCAAACATCAAACTGATCGTAATCACACGTCTTTGTAAGAAAAATAGAAAAAGAAATGTTTTTTTTTGTTTGTTTGTTTTTCCCCAGTTGGACCAAATGCAAAACATGTTCAAGTACACACCTGGCTTCCACAGCTGGATTACACTGTGAGGAAGAGAGAGAGGCTGGTGAGTTACTCTCACTAATATCAGCCGCGGCTTAAATCCCTGAATGAAGTGCGGCTCGGTTATTAAACCGAGGAGCAGCGAGGGAAGGAAAAAAAGAAAGAAGTTGTCTTCCCACTCCTGCAGGGATAAAGAGTGGTGGAAAGAGCGAGGTCGCATCATGGTCGATGACAGTAGTTGCTAGGCAACAAGGAGCCACGTGAGACCGGGTTCTTTAATTTGATATTTGCATCGGAGCAACAGACGAACAAGAGGAAACAAAAGAGAGATAAAGGCGGTTAGGATGTTCATAAAATGGCAGAACCTGGGTCCGAATCCAGCGACGGTTCGGTCTGGGATCGTTAGAACGCAGCGGCGGGAAGGATTTATTGGATTAGGGCATTGATGGATGGAGCTCAGGCTCCTCTAATAAAGTGGGTTTATTGATAAAATAATCAAGTCGTTGTTCCAACTGAAGGCCATGATGGTCCAGACAGAAGCAAAGAGATCATTTCTCCTTACATTTTTTTTTTTTTTTACCAAGTATTAAGCATTAAAATTACCAAATTGCTGTGGAATGAATCAAATATTGGCTGTGATATTTTTAGAACATAGAGGGAAAAAAAGCCATCAGAAAAGCTCAGTGAGGTTAATGGAGTTCTGCTTGTCCTTGGCATGTCTGAGAGAAACCTGTGTGGAATGAAATTAATCTCTAAACAAGGTCATGTCAACTTTGATTCAAATTTAGGCCAAGAAAATGAGAAGTTAAAAATTCTTTGTCTACATGCTGCACGTAATCCCACCTTATGTTGGGTCTGCATGACTAATTCAATTAAATTAAGCCTATTTGGATAAAGCACATTGATTAACATTTTTGTAAATGCGCCAGAATTAGCCAAAGTGATGTTCCTGTTCAGAAGCCAAGTGAGTATAAGATGCATTCGTGTCACTCTGCTTGATTTTGATACTTTATTACCACCAAGTCTTTTTAGATAGTAGAGTCACCCCACAGCATGATTCTGCCACTGCCATTTTTCACAATGTGTTAATGTTCCATATTTCCCAAAAGTCTGAACTGGAAGTGATCTGCGCCATCTTGTTAGACAATCTCATACACAATCCATAGTGGAGCCATGAGCGCCGAGACCAACAAAGAGAAAATATGGGGACATTCTCAACCAATGTACGAGAGAAAGATATATGATGAACAAAATGGCTGCTGTCAGGATCGACAAAGAGTTGAGATATGAGACGGAGAAGGAAAATATGTCAAACAATGTGGAGAGGCTAACAACTAGCATGCCTCAGCTGGTCTCGCACAACTCGTACTTTTTTCTTTGCTGTGTTGTACTTAGGCTCGGAAGTTGGGGCATTCCAGTTAACTAACGTTTAGCTTTACTTTCCCTGAGAAAACACCACTTTGACTTTGCTCAGTTTAGAGTTGGATGTGGTACATGTAACACTGATTTTAGACATATTCCTACATGTGCATAATAAACGCGTTTCCGCCACAGCTTATTGTTTATCGTGATTAATCTGATTTTAATCAACTGACAGCACTGCAGATGCATCTCTGCTTCCAACAATCAAAAGGCTGATCAACAACTTTTGCAAAGGTTATTAACCATTCGTTTGATTCAGATGCGTTTATACTAAAGCATCATAACCCACTGCATGTAGGTAAATATTGAAAAAGAACACCGACGCTTCCCACAGCATTCATTACGTCTCTCACTCTTGGGTTAGGAATGTGTCTTCTTGAGAAATAACAATGAAAAAATTTATTTTCTCTCCAATAATCTGTTTTATTTATGAATCCCCGCTGTACGCAATCCTTTCACATTACCTGTAAGTGTTTTCTTAACAAGGATGGATTTTTCTTTTCAAATGAAAGCACTCTCTGTCAGGAGGCTTCAGCTTCAAGATTCTCCATGACATGTTTTCCCTCTCAGGTAAGGGAACGCCGTTTGATTTACAAGCAAGAAGGAGAGGGAGAGACGAGAGATCAAAAAGAGCGAGATAGAGGGTGTACCACATCTGCTGCCTCTGAGACAACTGGATGCTGCGCGCTCTGTCATGTGAAACAAATATCAGAGAATCAGAGCAGCAGACGCCAGAAAGGTGAAAGAAATGGGTCATGTTTGGCATATCTGAAGACTTTAGTTTGGGCTTTTATGTACTTTACAGTTTTGTACCAGCAGCTAAAGATTAGCACAACACCATGTAGCCCTAAGTTCAAGATGCTATTACTTCATGAGTCAGTGCTGTCCAAACGTTTTGGCAAGGAGGTGCTGTGTTCATTAACAACATTTAGGGCTATTTGTAATTTAGATGCACAACAAAAAGATAGACTTGAGTCCTACTGCTCATGGCATAGAGTTGCTCAAAAGAATTGAATTGCTTGTGTACGACACAAAACTCGCAGCAGGTCTGACTTAGCTTCCTCCGATTATATAAGTATTCCTGCCGTTGTTTCCTTTCCACCGGTATCTTCAGCTTTTTTTTGAGTGACCTGGTTTTAAGCAACCTATCAATTGTTTTTCAAACACAATCCTTTGATAAGCTAGCTGTAGCGTCGCACTTTCAGCCCAAGTCATGGCAAATAAATGGTCGTCCACACAGCAGTAGTCCATGGACTTCCAGTGGTGCGGGGACCTCCGGTGGTGAGGGGACCTCCGGTGGTGAGGGGACCTCCAGTAGTGAGGGGACGTCCGGTGGTGAGGGGACCTCTGGTGGTGCGGGGACCTCCGGTGGTGAGGGGACCTCCGGTGGTGCGGGGACCTCCGGTGGTGCGGGGACCTCCGGTGGTGCGGGGACCTCCGGTGGTGAGGGGACCTCTGGTGGTGAGGGGACCTCTGGTGGTGAGGGGACCTCCGGTGGTGCGGGGACCACAGTTTGAGAAAGACTGAAATAACCAACGCTCACTGACTAACTGCATCTTAACACCTGAAATAAAATTATTTATGTTGGGCTATCTACTTGCTGAAATAAAATGTTTGTTTTTCCCAAAGCAACTCAAGTCTATTCTAAACTACAAATAGTCTTAAAATGTTATTAGTGCACACACTTGTAGTCAATAACTTTTTTGATTTCCATGCGTTTTATATCATTGGAAAGTTTGAAATCCATAAATAACTCAAAATGCTCTGAGTCCACATGTTCATGAGTTTGTTGTGGCCAGTCACATTTACAAAACATCGTCACTCTTCACATTCAGCTGACCAAAGACAATGAGTTAAGAGACTAATATTTTTCCTTCATGTTGTATATATTAAGATGTGTTATTGCAGGGGTGAGTGTTTGTTAAATGAGGTAAACTGAAAAAGTTTGAGAAAATGCTGCTGTTTACCTGCAGGGGGCAGAGTGCAGGCCTTGGATTGGCTGGTGGCAGGTGGAGGGTTTTTCCTGCGGGGCGGACTCCCACCTATCAAGTCCGAGTGGTGGACCCTGGAGACGGTTGGTGACTGAGGGATGCTGGGGAGAGTACGCGACTTCGCCAGTAGGGGTCGCTGCAGCTTCCTTTCCAAAGACCTTCATAAATAAGACATGAAGAATCAATCTGTTTGGTTTACTGGTATTTTTGACAAGAATATAATTACTGTAACAGAGAGAGCTGCAAATTAAAACTGAATATGATACCATTTTAAATATACAACTAGGCCTGTAATAATAAATAACCCAGTTAATTGCATGATAAATTAAAATGAGCTCAATAATTTCCATTTGTATGATTTATCATTTTCTCTTTTCTCTCTTTCTACCAAAAACTGGATGATAAAATCTGGCACTTTGGTCTCACCTAATGTTGTTTACAGAGACTCCATAAATAATCTTATTTGTTGTTTTTTTATTTATTTATTTTGGATATTTAAAATGTCTTCCAGCTCCAGCATTAAATGTTCATTAAAATTTAAAGTTCATTGATCTTTGAGAATTTGTTCTGCATCATTATTACATTATTACTTCTATATTACTTGAAAATGGTCTCAAAACTTCAATATAATTATCAAAATAACTTCTGGACATTTTATCATCAAGAAAAATGTATTGTTACATATCTACAAATATACAGCAATGCATACGGACTCCTATTAATGACAAAGAGCATCTTCAGGGATCAATCAGTTCCAGCTCTGCTTAATCAGACCCAGGTTATCCAGATGACTAAAACTATTGATCCGTCATAGCAGCCAACATCATCACATCAGAAATCAATAGAAACAATCAAGCGAACAGCTTGGCAAAGTGCTACAACAAAACACATACACAATGCAATTTATTCATTTATTTAGTTGGGTTTTGCACAAAAATGTATGGTTTTAATTTATTTCTCTTCACTGTAACTAAAAACCTGAAGTTGGAAAGCGATGGTTCTATAAGGAAAATATACTGACGGCACAAAACATTTCAAGAAACAAGTTACGTAAGAAGAGAAAGAAAGAAGTGGGAAACAAGAATGTGCGATTCTACACTGTGGAGGAACACTGGTGATAAATATTCATACACTAGGTTTTAGAAATTAATCTGTATCTTAGAGGAAAGATAAAAAATATTCAACATGATTAACTACTCTGCCAACTGATTCAGTGTTGAATAATTATTTCAAAGAAAAAATGCAGAAGACATTTTTTCTGTGTACATTTCACTTGGAGCTGCAGAGATCCAGGATAAAAAAAACATTTAACTTTTTTATGAATGTTAAATATCCTGGAAAAGGCTTATGAAATATACATAATAAATAACATGAGTGTAGAAAGGAGGCAGAACTGTTAATGTGGCTGTAAGCAGAGGATCTTTAAGACAAAATGCCTGATGATCTCATGTAGAAAACGGATCAGAAAAGCTTTTAATGGCTGGAGCCCAGTTTTACATTTATATGGCAATAATAGGTTTTAATACCGCTTTCTCGCAATTCAACCACAGGCTTCCCTTTATTTCAATGGCCTTTTATGTGATAGACCACCAACAAGTCAAATTTCACTCAAAAAAATCTGAACAGTGTGGTGTGCTCCTCACACACCCCGTTTGGTGTGTAGGCCAGAAGGTCCCCACACTTCGACTCTGGAAACAGAACTTCTTCTGACTTTCCTCCAGTCTCTCTTCTCTGAATGCCAGATTTGTTGACACACTCACATCAAGAAAACATATCATTGTTCCCTAAAAATAAGCTTGTTGCTGCTGGATGCAAACTGGTGTGAGGCAAAGTGTTTCCACCACAATTTAGCGAAATACACAAATTTAAATATGACCAAAAAAACCCACCTCATCCCTAAAGGTGACATATTGCGCTTCCTGAAAGAGGTTAGATCTATGGGATACACAAAACACGTTTGTTACATGTTTTTGTCCAAAATCATAAATCCGCCCTAATGAGCCGTTTTAGGGTGTCCTGTCTCTTTAAATCCAAATAAGCTGCTATTGGCCACGCCCCCAACTCACCTTTAACACTCACACATGAAAACGGCTGCAAACAGATGAGCAATTATACAACAGTACATCTATGACAAGCAAAAGTGAAGCCTCCTGCACAACCAACAAGACTGCAGTAAGCATTTCATAAAGCCATTGTAAAGTGCATACAGAGGTAAATCCAGCTGACCAAAAGTGCTGGATCTTTGCTGGGGTTGCTAGGTAACGGCACAACGCGACTCAACAATGAGGTTTTTGAAACAACTCGTTTTCTAGACACCAAAAAAAAAAACAGCTGGATTTTATTTTTAAGTGCTTGTATTAATAAAGTACAAAAATGTAACACTGGTTTTTAAGTCCAGTCTTTATTTTTCATAAGAAGATATGTTTTCATAAGTTTCCCATTTATTTATTTATCTTAAGTTTTTTGTAAAAGTGGGCAGCGAGGGAAGCGATTCTTTTCCCTCCTCTCTGTCTCTCTGTGTGTTCTGCAGTTTATATTGCAGGCTTAAGTTTATCTAACTCTGGGGATCAATTAGATAAACCGAGAGGAGAGATCAGCACATCCACGGGTCTCACAAGCAACGCACAGACATCAGCGATTAAACTTCAACCTGGTGGGAAACGCAGGGCTGGAAATATTTAGACCCACCGAAGGTGAATCCTGCTTTTCAGCTTTCTGTGCACATGTAGGCAGGAAACACTTTGATAACAGCAGAAACCGACAAGTTTCTCACTCCTTGGCGACCCATACAGACGTGTGTGAGGGAAAAAAAGTATCTGCCTGAAGCGCACTCACTCACTCTCTCTCACACACACACACACACACACACACACACACACACACACACTCCTTGAAGCTGCCTGGAGGTGAAGCGACTAAGACTCCGCTTGTAAACACTTACAGCCAGCCGCACTCTCTTCATTTGCACAAACACAGTTGTTGGCCTCCCACTGGCACAGCGTGATGATAACGCACACAGGGTTGAACAGTCGGCCCAGGCCGCTCTGACAATTTGGGTTTCACTCATCCAACGGACCTGTTGCTAAGCG
This sequence comes from Poecilia latipinna, assembly GCF_001443285.1. NCBI lineage: Eukaryota > Metazoa > Chordata > Actinopteri > Cyprinodontiformes > Poeciliidae > Poecilia > Poecilia latipinna. The sequence continues at coordinate 92,274 of NW_015114554.1, forward strand.
ACACTGACTACAAAAAAGGGGGTGAAAAGAAGAGGAGAGAGCGGAGATGAGGAGTGAAGAGCCTTGTTTTTTGTTTTCCTTTGCCTCCCAGCAGCAATCTCTACCATCAGGTTGGAAGAATCAACAGTTTCATGTCCACCGATGTTCTGGAGGACAGCCACGCGTCGTGTTTATGTGTCACACAAACTGGAAATATGCAGAGAATAAACGAGATTCACTATGAATGACAGACAGGAGCAGAATTAGTCAGAATGTGTGGAAAAACACTGCAGGATTTGTAATTTTTTAACAGAAAGTGTTAGAGAAACATGTTATACAATCTATCTCGTCAGTTTGAAGAAAACTCTAGAAAAGCTCCTGTTCTCCGTCTCGCCGGCGCCCCCCGGGGGAAATGTGCCATTCTCCCACATCCACTGGCCCACGCTCCAGATCCAGACACGCGCAGCGGTTTGTATTAGTGACCCATTTTAAGGCTAAAAGTAGAACACGCAGCCCTCTGGCTCTAATGTCCAGCCATCCGTCAACCCGGACGCTTTGTGAAAAAACAAAAAATAAAAATGGACCATAACTCAGACGTTTCTGAATGCAGAACGCTGCTGGATGTATGCAGAACCGCCGAGTCCAGAGTGATTCACAAACACCTTTTGGCTTTAACTTTCAGTAAGATTAATATCAGTTCAGGTTGGCTTTATTGAGAAACTGTCGTTTTCTTTTGTTTTTTTTTAAATGCTTACTTCCTGTTGAACTGAAAAGTTTTTTAACATTTTTGTTTTAATGGCGAGAAAGAAAAAAAAATCCTATTTTTTATATTTGCTTTAGTTTTTTTAGTTAAATTTGCAGTTTTTCCAAGCATGACACAAAAACTGGATCTGCTGCCATATCACCTGGTGAAGATGTGTAAAAATCGTAAAGTAAATTTTTAGTCCAAAATGAGTGAAACTGAGGCATTTTAAGGATTATTTCCACTAATGATGGGTTTTTATCACATCTGCTACTTTTGATTTATCCTCATCATGATACATTTCAGTTATTGTTGGTTAATTAAAAAAACAAATTGATTAGTTCAATTAAAGATTCATGTGTAGATGCATTTGAAACAATAATGTAATGATTTTGTGGGGACTGAAAAGCCGATCTTTTTCAAACCGCTAAAAGCGGAGCAAACGGGTCAGACCGACGGCAACGCTCCTGGGTTCAGAGCTGCTGCTGACTGAACGAGACTCGCTCGGCTGTGCGGCGCTTAAAAACGAAACACAAAAGGTGCAAAAAGGAAACTGCGGCTTTTTCACAGAGATTTCAGTCAGTAAGGCTGAACAGGCGCTCATGTCTTTAAATTAAACATCAGGGGGTTCAGTAGATTAGTACATGTTTGCAGTGGGTTTTTGTAAATGTTAAAGGAGCAAAATTAATAAAAGATGCATTAATCTAAATCGTAACAAAACTAAAAAGAGTTTTTATCTCAAACATCAAATTAGACATAATTATTTTTGAAATGATCTTGTAGAAAAAACATAGAAAAGGATAAGGTTTGAAAATACGAAGCATTAATGTGCCTGTCAGTCTTTTCAGATCACTTTTTTGTATGAATAGCCACAGAACATTTCCACCAAATAAAGAAAAACACAAAAATGTCACATATTTGCAAGTAAAAAGCCAACTTGTTATATTTTCTGGTGTTAAAAAGTTTTTACATTTGAAAGAAAAATGAGAATTTTCCATGATTAAAGGCATAAATTCACAAATTCAGACTGATATTTGCTGACATTGTGAATGTAGAAATTTGCTGACATCATAAAGGCAGATATTTGTGACATAAAATGTATTTTGGATCCCGTTTGCAGGGCGAATCTACACCCAGAAAACTTCATCCCAGACCAGAAAAAAAATTATTTCATGCCAATTCCCAACTTTATAATGCCAGAGAATATTTTAATTCTAATATTGTAAATTTATTCCTTTAATCAAGGAAAATTTGGTTGGAAATTTATGCCTTCTGGACAGAGATAATCCAGTTTTTACTTGTAAATGTTATAACTAAAGTAGAAATAATTTTTAGCTTGAGTGAAGCAGGAAAACAGCTCTGTAACTTCAGACTGTTTTTGCTTCATTATGTTAGAAATATTTTACTGTTAGGCAAAATATATTGTCATTTAAGATGAATAAAGAACAATCAAAATTTGATAAAAGTGTTAAATGTTGATAGAGGCATGTAATTTATCCTTTTTTAATAAAGTATCTAAAAAAGCAGAAAATTTCTTGTATTTCTTGTGGAGTTAAATATGTTTTCATCTTTCCACCAGAGGAGATAAAAGCAGATTTACTTTGGTCTCTGGATGAGAAAATCTGGGAGCAATACGTTAAGAGCCGATTAATCTTCATCTTCATCCTTCAGTCATTCAGCAGACACCGGAGTCAATAAAGCAAATAAATTGAGCGAAGCTGCATTGATCCGCTTTAATGACGAGCTGAAGTGTGTGGACTCTCTGTGGCTTTCAGGCTGGACGTTTGCTGGTTCATCACAGACGGTTCTCAATCACTTCGCTCCACCGAAGGCCGTTCATCTTTCTAATGAAACAGCAGGAATTAAGGCTCAGGCTGCAGGAAACTGCAAAAGTCTGTCATGTGTTTTTCATAGGAAGGAAACCGGCATCCATAAAACATAAACTCAGTTTAAAAACAGAATCACTTTAAAGCCCCACAGTTTGTTTTTAATGTGAAAGCGAAACTTATTTTATATATTTTATTCAGACTAGGCGTGCCTGAATGATTTGAGTTCCCTGACTGTTAAAATTCCTCGGGGAAATTTACCTGCCTTGAAGCTTCGTTAATTTATGTTTTATTATTTAGCGCATCGTTTTCCGGCCGGGTCGTTATTTATGATGCGCAGCGCTCTCACTTCCACCCAAGAGTCCTTGCTAAGTGATAGCAGCATAACGTCCAGTTTTTAAGTTTGATGATGATGTCCAGGTTTTTGTTTTTCGGGGGACCAATAAGGAAATTAACTGGAGCGACGCCTGAACGGCGGGAAGAGCGCTACAGGTGTGTTTACACAGGGGAGCAGATGGACTGAACGGGCGGCTGTTAGTTATTTTATTGTTAGTGTGACTGCAGCTTTATGGACGAATCTGAAAAATGAATTTACCACCATCCGGGTCACAACAAACGGGTGGCGGAGCGCGTCGTGGCGGATCGTAGCTGCTGTTTGTGTTTTTATGCACGATGAAGGAACCAAATCCCGTCGCTAACATGGACATAAAGGCTACAAACATTTTGGCAAAGTGAAAGTTCATCTACTAAATTGACTGAATACATTAACTAAAAACTGGTTTATAGGCATTTTTGAGAGCCTGCTGCTTTACTGTTAACTTGAATATTATTTCATATTTTTGTATAATTTTGTTCAGGTTAACTTAAAACTTTTAGTGTCACAGTTATGAGAAATTAGGCCGATGCTGATATCCGATAGTAATGCTGCTGTTATGGTAGAATTTACTAGTTTTACTTCATCAAATTTTTTATTTGATTAATCATAAGAATAATCGACAGAATACTCGATTACTAAAATAATCGTTTACAACCCCTGGACTGCAGTCTTTAGGCCAATCTTTAAAAATCCTGACCAACCGATTCCGATTTTGGATGACACCAATTTTTCTTGTCTGAAATGTTGCTAAAAATAGAAAGAAAGTCTCTCAGTCGGTGTGACTGACATGACCAGGAGAGGATTGTGGTTGGTTTTTAGATAGATCGGCTTCATGTGTAAGTATCGGCACCGATAAAATTGGTCCTAAACCAGACAAAACAACAAGAAGTTTGAACTTTCTCAAAGGGAAAACCTGAAATGTACAAATCCAGTGTTTAAATGAGATGGTTACAGGGATATCGTCAACATTAGAAAATGCCAGTAGAGCGCAGCGTGCAAGGCATTGACAAAACACTGAAAACAGGTGATTAATGAGGACATGAGGAAAATTTCTTTTTGTTCACTGAGACTCTGTTTCAGTGCAGCCCTCCCTGCTACAGCTGATATTCGGTCCTGATTCACACACATGTGTATTAGCGGCGTAATGAGATCTGGTGACAGCAGATCTCACAATATTAAAACTTTTCAGTACAATTTGTCACAAAGCAATATTAGCTGCTGCCAGCATGTGACGCTGTCTGCTGAGGTAAAGGTGCCTTTATGAAACTCGCATATGAAGGAGAGCGTATCGACATTCAGGACTCTTATTTTGAAGAAAAAAAGGAAGTAGTTCTTGATTTTCTCTGTTCTACTGACAGCATCTATTCACAAAATAATTGTCAACAACCAACGGTTGAATTAGAACTGATGAAGGACTCAGACATGTTTTTTTTAGCATCTAGGGGGCGGTAGTGTGCTGCTGCATGGACCTCATTCATGTTTTTATCTACATCCAGAAATTTCATGCATGCGCACAACGCTGGATGGCGAAAAGACGATTCTTTTACATCGACAGAACAATCCCGTTACCTCAGCGAAACCTGAAGCTGTCATTAATTTAACGTTTTGCTTTACAGCAAAGGGAAAAATAACGCAGAAAAACCATTAAAGAACAACTCAGAACCACTTTTTTCTCGCTCTCTGTGTCAGCTACACTACACGCTGACTCGTTGCCATAGCAACTGACAACAACGCCACTTCATGTTTCAGGATTTCACAAACAAAAAATAAAATACTCAAACATTTCCCACGCAAAGAACAGGACACTCAGGCTGTTAGAGTTTTATGTTTTCAGACTTGATGTTTATTTTCCGATTATTAGTAAGTGATTGCTGTGGTAGATTAGCTAACGCTGCTACTAGTTAAGCTAACAGCACTGGTTGATTAATTTAAACACCTGCTTTACTGATGATCTGTCAGAGTTGGTGTGTGGGTCGCCTTTTTTTATTTTGCAGCTGAACCGAAACACACAGAATTCCACAGCACATCTATATGTTAAAGTTTTCATAGCTATTCAAGCTATGCTAGCTTGAATAGCTATGCTAGACAAGCTAGCATAGCTAGGGACCTACTTCCCTCTCCCTCGCCATTGTTTTTCTCAAAAGAGTAGAAGAAAAGAATGTAAAAAGAAAAATTAATGATTTTTTTATTCATTCACGTTGGAAAAACATCTGTTTTTTACAGAACTCCTCCTCAATTCTACAATAAATTTTCTTCTTTTTCTTATCTGCTGCATTTGGCGCCACCTTTTGACTGGGAGTATTATTGTCGCAGTCCACAAGACACAAATATCTGGGTTACACTCAGTCATCCACAAACCATACTTATGTCAGTTATGCAATTTTTTTGTGTAAATCCTGTGAAACTCTGTTGTTTTTACTTAACGATATCGAACCATGAAAATCTAACGACTGTGATCAACAGCTGTTGGATTAAGGCCTGTTGACCGTTGACAGCATGTTTCCACCTGGTTTCATCTGAATAAAAACAAGAGGCAGAGTGTTAATGTGTTGCTGCGGCTTTGAGGGAACTGGTGTAAGAAAGGGCGACAGAGAGAGAAAATGATAAGTGATGGTTCGATAGAAATGGAAAGTTTCTGAGAGAACACATGAAAAGATGGAGAGGCGTAGGAAGGGGTGACTTGAGAGAAAGAGACGCTGAGTGGGAGACAAACTGTGGGGATGTGAGGGATTCATAAAGGCAGGACATCTTGAGTTGTTTTCCACCCACATTAACACTTTGTGAGTAAAAAATATAATGTTTGGAAAATATAAAGCATCAATTTTCTCCCCCAAAACACTCCGAGTTGGACACCAGAATCATAAATGACATTCATATTAAAGCTTTGATGTTTGAAGAACAAACTCTCTGATCTACTGGAACAATCAAAAAGATTCATCACTATATGGGCATTTGTTGATGTTAATCTGTTAGTTTATGCACTCCCATGAAAAAGACAAACAATCTAAATTTATATGACATGTAGATTGCAAATATTTTTCTCATTCCATGCAAACCAACCGGATAAAATGTAAAATATGACCAACACCTTTGTATGGTCATTAATTAAATTGCTGTTAAACACACTGAAGTCTGCCAAAAAAAAAAAATGTAAAAAAAAAAAAAATCACTTCAGCAGAGCCAGTCTGACAGCATAAAGCTAGCCAAAAGCAGCTAGCTAAAACGCTAGCAGCGCTAACGTTAAAGAACTAATCAGAAGCTGTTCCACTAACGTTAAAGCACTATGCCAGCATCCTGTTTAGCAGAAGCTAATGCTAAAGTGCTAAATTCAGCCATATTCACACTGACCATGTGTCTCAAGAAGAATTAGCAAAACAATAAATTAGCTCAACTATTAGCGCATTTGCACTGAATGTCAATCCTTTTGGGAGCATCTTCACCAGATTATCTGGGTTCATGGAGTTTATCTTACAGATATAAGATGTTAAATTTGTTCAGGTTTTTGAAAACATTTAAACGTTTAATTTATTGACCGAGAGCTTTGTGTTGTATGCACAACATGATCCACTAAGTTTTACATTCATTTTGGGATTTTTTAAATTTGTTCTAACTTTGTAAGTATGTAATGTGAACACAATTTATACTTTATGGTATATTTTTGTTGCTGATTATAATACATACATATTAATAAAATAAATATATTTTTTAAATTAGCGCATTTGTGGATTAGCAGAACTCCTAGCTAACAGCATTGTGCTCCGATTGGTAATCAATAAACATTCATCTCTCAGGCCTTCATATCTTCTCTGCATCATAATTTAAAGGTTTTTGCAGAGCATTATTATACAACAGTGAATTATTTACAATATACATAAAACAACTGTTGTTCCTTGACTTTATTGGAGAATGATTATGACTCCTGCAGTAATTTGTCTCTTTGTTGTATCATAAAATATAACATTTATTCTGTTCAAACAACTAAATCCTACATATGAACATACAGCAAGTCCAAGAAGAATTAACAGAGGATGTAAAATATGCGCCACCAGATTTCCCTTTTAAATAATTCATGGAGCTAATTAAAGAGCTGTTATACAAAACTAAAAAGTGTCAGAAAACGGGGTGAAACTGTGATGAAGTGGAAACTCTAACTGGCGTGATGAGATCATTTTTATGCTGCATACGAGAACGCTGACAAAATATAATTGAACGGTTTTAATCAACTGTGTCTGCTGGGATGGTTCAGTGTTTAAAGGTGATACTTACAAGTGAAGTACAACAGTTACTGGCTCCCCGAGGGAAAAAACATTCAAATAAATTCAGCTGCAGGTGAGTTTCACACCAACAAGGTCAGGAAAATGCAACATTTCATTTGATTACATTTATTCAAGTGGTAATTATTACCACTGAAAATGCTGGCGCCCATAAAAATCCCTTTAATGAATGCAACCAAGAAATTTTAATACTTTATAATTTGGGATAAATAAAGTATTTTAGAACTGAATTCAATCGATCTTTGCAAAATGTACAGAAAGAACAGGAAGAGAGGTTAAAGTAATGAAGAAAAAAATGGTGCCTTGGGCTCGTTTCCAAACGTAAACGTCCACTTAACTGCAACTTTGCACCTGGTGTATACTTTCAGGTAAAGTAGAGGATGTGTGATGCTGTGGGCTTGTTTCTAAACCAAGAGCCCTGGGAAACTTCTCAGTTTCACAAACTCTTTAAAAGAAAACAGAAAATTTAAACTAACCATCTGGTGAGAATCTGAAAAATGGGTCGTCAGTTGGTCCAGAAACATGACGAAATCGATCCATAAATGGTTCAACGGCAGCCTCCTTCAGACCCAAATCCTCCAGTGAACCTGCAAGGTGGACTGGATAAAGAAGGGCTGCAACTAACAACTACTTTACTTATCGATTAATCGATCTGTTCTGACAATTAATCGATTAATCGTATAAACAACTGGCAAATTTTGCAGATTTTTTTATTGAAGTGTTTGTCTACATTATTATAAATTCATACAAAGATGCAAATAAAATATGTAAATTATTCTTTAAATAAAAAACTAAACATCTTACTGCCTAAAATGGAAACGCAGCGTTCCTGTACTCAGCACTTGATCATCTGCAGCAGCTGCAGGTAAAACATGTAGAAAACTCAGTTTTTCCTGCTGGACTTAACGCCAGTGCAGGGCTGATCTGGGAGTTATTATTGGATCAACTGATTGATGACAAAACAAAATGTGCTTACAGGAGAATTTTGTTTACATAATTTTAACATGTGAAGCTTAAACTATATTTACAAAGGGATGATTTTTTCATCTTCAATGCAAAATACAAACGTATATCTGTGCAGATTTTGGTCAATTACTCCTCTGAGTATAGTGTTCCTTCAGCAATGAGTCCATTTTTGATTCTGTATGATCAAGTTAACAGTCAATTGATTGATAAATTTGTTGACGATTATGATCATTATGACGATTAATCTGATTAATCATTACAGCTCTATAATAAATTACCCCAAATTTCAGATTATGGACATGTATACAAATGTAAATTGTATATATTTTTGAGCAGATGTGCCTTCATTACTGCTGTAAGTATGTTGTTCCTTGAGCATTTAGTCAGTTTTTGAGTCTGTATTCCCCAGTTAACAATTAATCGATTAATAAATTAAGAAACGAATCTCATGATGAATCCGATTAATCATTTCAGCCCCGTAATAAATGAACAGATTATGCTCTGAGTATATTGTTCTCTCAGCAATTAGTCCAATTTTTCGATTCTGTATATTCCAGTTCACGATTAACTGATTAATAAATTAGTTGACGATTAATCATTTACTCAAATTATAGATTTGAGTAAATCTATAATAGATTAACTCAAATCTCAGAGTATGCTACTGAAATTATTTTATGTATAATCAGTTTGCCAATCTGTATCTAGTTATTTACAACCTCTAAATGTAGAATAAATCCAATAAAGAAGATTTCATTCTTAATTTTGGATTTTTTTATCTAAAAGATGGAGTATTTATAATTTCCCCATTTCTCTGCAGTCAGTTTGCTGTAAATCCACTTCCCTGCCGCTGAATGATAAACAGCAACACATCCTGAGTGCTAGTAGGAAGCCGACGGTGTGAACGTGTGAAGCAGATGTGAGCTGCTGGCTGCTTCCACCTCTCCCTCCACGCTCCGTCGTTCCACATAACCAGCATGTTGACTCCACGCTTTTCTCTTTCTATCTATAGAAAGACTCTCCGCGTTGAGTCAGTGGGAAGGACCTATAGTGGGCTCCAGCCTGACAGCACACATCCACTGCAACCTCCACACTTATGTAACACAACGCACACAAACAGGGAGCCACTACGAAGCAAACACCTGTGATTCTGACAGGTGTGTGTTCAGCTCAGCAGGTGCTCTTGGTTTAAAACGCAGAGAAGTGATGGTTTCTATAGGGTGCCATTTAGGCTGGCATGCCTTTGTACACACACACACACACACACACGGGTTACCTGGCCTCTGCCACTGTGCAGCAGTAGCTGCCACTGCGCCGCGAGCTTCTCCCCACCCGCAGCTCTTCTCGAGACTTGCGGCGGTTAAAGTAGTCGGTGAGTTTCCCGAAACTTGCCATTTCTCTTTTTTCCTTTCCTTCCTTCCTTCTTCTTTCCTTCCTTCTTCCTCTGCCTCTCAGGCTCCTTTTTATTCCCTCCCACTCTTGGATAAACCTGGAAAAGTCCGGATTCAGCCCCCGGCGAGAGTTCCTCCAGACTTGGAAGTGTCCGTTGCGGTCGGATGCTTGGCGCGGTTCAGCGGCGGGTCCGAGGCTTCCCGGGCATCACTTCCATCTTTTCCCAAAGCGTCTCAGGAATTCTGCGCCTGGTTTTTGCTTTTGTTTTTCTTTTTGCTGCCTCGACGGCTTGCCACTTCGCGCGGAGCGTGCACACTGACTGACTCTCTGAAAATAGTAACGTTTGTAACTGCCTTCCCATCGACACAGCAGGAGCGCTGCCCCCTCCTCCCCTCCGCTGGAGAGCAGACGAGAAGGAGGAGAGAGAGGGGAAGAAAATGAAAGAGGGAGGGCGGCTGAGCGGCGATCTCCTCTCAGGCTCGTGGGAGAAAATGATGCTTGTACCGAAGCCCTCCCCCTCCCCCTCGCTCTCTTTTATTTATTGCATTTCATCTTTCATGCAGGAGTTTTTTCTGAAAACACGTCTCCCAATCAAAGCTGAAGAGCGGAGAACATCCTCCATCTCTCTGCTCTCTCAATCTGGGGACACCTGCGCCACAATCCAGCTTCACCTGTCAGTCCGACTGACTGCAACTCTATTTCACTGGGAGGAAACAGAAGCAGAGGAAGCAGAGAAAGAAGATGGAAAACATCCAGTGATCAACAACTTCCTCGTTATTTACAAATCATTTTAATATGTTGGTTTTTGTTGTTTGAAGTGAATTGAAAAATAATCTGGTTATTTTGCAGTTCTGGAAAATAACCAGAAATCCCCAAAGGGCTGCACTGATTGGTACCGATTTTCTTAATTTTAGGTGATTGACTGATACTGACACATAAAGACAGTTACAAAGTCGGTCTTCTATCACCTGAAGAACATTTCCAGGATGAGAGGACTAATGTCTCAGCGAGATCTAGAGAAACTCAACAATGTGTTTAACTTTAGCTGCATTGATCTCACAGCGCAGCTTCAGAAAATCAGTCAGAACCAGACGCTGCTGCTGGAGTTCTGACTAAAACCAGGAAGACAGAGATCATCATCCAGTTCAACAGTCCACTGAGAGAACAGACTGTAAAATACCTGGTTAGAGTTCCTTTAGAAACAATAACCAATGAAGCAATAATCAATGAAACAATAATCAATGATCTGATGTGTAATGATGGTAAAATGAAACGCTTCAGTTGTCGACTGCATTTCTGTGACTTTGTGTTTTTATGATGTAAAGCACTTTGAACTGCCGTGTTGCTGAAAGATGCTAAACAAATAAAATTTGATTGATTGATTAATTGAAGTCTTATGCTCCTAGATTATTAAATAACTCAAGAAATCACAATATTTTTTTTAATATCTTTGCTTTCAGTTCCTGAAAGATGTGCTTCCAAGCAGAATAACATGTTGACAAAGATTTTCCTTGAATAGAATCTTAAATTAAAATATGTTTTAGTGCATTTCTTTGCACAGACTCTGCGTTTTGATTGGTTTAGGCCATAAAAAGTCTCGTCTGCTATGCAACATTTAAAAATCGGAATCGGCAGGTTAGGCTTTTTAAAAGATTGGTAATCGGCGATCGGCCAGAAAACTGCAATCGGTGCACCCCTAATCTCAAAGACACAATATTTTTTAAATATCTTTGATTTGAAAAATGTTCCTTTCTTTCAGCCACTGATAAATGTGTTTCAGTGGTTTCTCTGCGTTTTCATTGGATCAGGCCATAAAAAGTCTTGTCTGCTTTAAAAATATGGTCACATTTTTGGACTTCCTGCTTCCGTCCTCAGACTTGCTCTCTGACTTTCTGCAGCTCTCCTGAAGCCGCTCCTTTCGACTACCGAGGCCCGGCCTGGCCCAGACCCGCTACTGACAGGCATCTCGACTGATTTGGTCACAAGTTGACAGCTTCACGTAGGAGTGTGTCGCACCCGGCAGTGAAATCTGTCCTGAATGGTTACAGCTCTGATTGCAGATAAACAGGGAGCCACGTCAAACAGTCAGCTGGTGGCGGAGCAGCAAACAGGATGACAGCAGCTCTTCTCAAGTCCCCTCAGCATCACTCACCCAAACCGTGTCACATTTAATCCATCCTGACTCACCTGGGTCACATTTATAACAACAAGACAGTTTCGCAGACAAACTTCAGATTCTTTCCTTATTGGATTTTCTGTCGTCCAATTTAACTGAGACAAAACAATCAGTCAGGCTGAGATCTGATTAGATAAAAAGACAAAAAATTCAGTGCATTGGGGCATTTATCGCATCGTTTATCGTTTATCATAAGAATTCTGATTCATCGTTGTCCCAATAAATTTTAATCAACGATAAATTAATTAAAAAACAGTTTGATGCAAATCTGAATATCCTTAAAGGGCCAGTTGAGCCAGAATATCCTGATAAAACCCATTAAAATGTTAAAATATTAATAAACAGTGATTTGTTTCAGCATTCAATAAGTGTTTCTTAAAACACTTATTATAATCTCCTAGATTTTGTGATTGGTTTGCAATCAAAATCACATTTGCATTATTTGTGCTAATATATGATGCTAAATGTGACTTTTTATTAATCGCCGTATCGATCATGGACTATAACTTCACATAAAGTAAGGCTGAGCAGCAGCCAATTAAACCCAAAGTTTTTGGCAAATTTTGAGAGAAATTTGCGGTAAAATCAGAAAAAATGTGGGGATCTGTTGATATTGTCTGGATTTGTGAAAAACTGGAGGGACTTAGTGATGTAATCTGGAGTCTAGAGGACCACATAAAAAGCTACGGCCGGCCAGATTTGGCCCCCGGGCCTTGAGTTTGTGTTTTATCAGTACATTCTGATGGACCGGCCCTTTAAGAACATTCAGACTGTCGATATGGCCCAAAATGAAAATGAGTTTGACTCTCCTGATCCACAACAACTCAATCATTTTAATCAGTCCTGGTGTTTTGATGCTGAAGCTGCAGAAACTTTACCAGACACCTTTTTCTCCTGTTTCCTGCTGTGTGCCTGGAGTAAATAAGGTACAGCCAAAGCCTTGGTGAATCCCCCAAGAGGAGGAAATTAGCAGCTTAATCGCTGTGGATTATGTGGGCTGCACCAGAGAGGACAGGAAGCTTCAGTGGGAAAACCGCAGCACTTTCTTTTCATCCAGTCACTCTTACCTTCTCATTTCTAAAGGTAACTTTTTAATTATATACCCTTAACATCCTTTAATTAGTCTGACTTTAAAGAAGGTAATGATTAAATGTTTTTATCTTTTAAGATCAGGAGTTGGGGTCTTAAATTTTCTGTACTGCAGTGTTTTTACAGACATTATCCATGTTGTTTTAGAGTCAGGAAGGAAAAACTCGCTGCAGGTCCCTTCAGGCTCTTCCCTGAAGATGAATGCATTTCAATCCTGCTTACCTCGGTTGTTGTGTTTATTCTGGAAATTTGCTACAGCCGTTTTTAAACATTGTAAAGGCTGAGTCTATGGTATTTTCACAGCATGCGTTTTCATGGTTGAGGTATAAAAAAAAAATTGCTGAGCTGGGAGGAAGATTTGATGCTGCTGCAAGTGCAGATTCACCGTCACGGATCACTGGCTCACTAAAGCCCACTGAGCCATAATTTGTTTTAGCTTCACCCTGTCCTGATTCTTACTCTGACAAGTTGAAATAACGCACTAATTTTAATGGAAATGATAATATCAGTGTTTTTCTCGCAACTGGGATTCAACTCTGAAAGAAAAAGTAAAAAACAATAAAAAAGTAGAAATACTTTAAGCACCTTTTGTTATTGATCCAAAAAATAATCAGCAGATTAGACTATAGTATATTTTTAGCTGCATCTTTTCCTACAACTGAACAAGTGTACGCTAAAGCAGTGGTGTCCAAAGTGTGGTCCGGGGGCCATTTGTGGCCCGTGGACTGTGTTTTTGTGGCCACCAGCTGCAGTTCAAGAATGATGCAAATTTGTTTCAGTGGAAAATGTTAAGTACAAAACAAGATTTTATAATAAATCTTGTTTTATTATAAAATCTAGAAACTTTTTCTGAAAAATCGACTCTGCTGCACCCAAATCAGCTTTTGTTTTATTTATTAAACTTGGATAAATGTAGCAAAGATTTTGACAATCGAGTCCAAAATAATTTGAAAATGTATTGTGTAGAAAAGACTCAAGTTGTTAAATGAAAAATATGTACAAAGTGACAATAGTTTTATCCGATTAATCGTCAGAATAACAGGTTAGAATTATTCTGATGATAGTGTTTGGTATTTAAAAAAACAGGAAGGAAAGAAAACACATGAAGCTTAAAAAAAGACATTAACCTCAGTTAAATTTACTTTTATTCACACGTCATGGAGCTCTGCCCTAAATGCTGAGAAAGTACTAATTTTGCTCACATGACAAAAAGTTTGGACACTAAAGGCAATAACATTTTAATATCCAAAGAATAATTGAATTATTTGCTTATTTTCATCTTTTAATGCATTTCTAATATTGTGTAGAAAAGACTCAAGTTGTTAAATGAAAAATCTGGATGATGCGACAATTGTTTTATTGATTAATCGATTAATCGGCAGAATAAACGGTTACTAGTTGCAGCATTAGTTCAGATCAGAAGGAACAGAAACAGAAAGGAAAGAAAACGTCTCAAGTTAGAAAGACTTTAACCCGAGTTAAAATCACCTTTATTCACATGTTACAGAGCTCTGCCCCAGATGCTGAGAAAGGACAAATCTTGCAGTAATGCCAATAGCCACTCATGTGAAAACATCCCAGCAGCAGTGGAGGTACTTTTAGATGCGAGTCTAGAGTTGAAGTGTGTTTGAATGCATCTGCCTAATAGGTGTAACTGCTACTTTTACTGCCACAGCAGGTGTTGGTGGAATTAGTGCTTGAATCAAGCTGCTGTGTTGCATTAATTTTCTTTTTTTATGTCTGAATTACAGCGCAGTCTCTGGTTTTGCTGCTTATTCACAATCTGTGGGCAGCTTACAGACTGTTATGATCAAAAGGCGTCGACAGAAGAAACGAAGCTGAGAGTCTGAGGATGAAAGACTTGAGGACAGCGAAAAAAACACGATGTTTTCTTAAAGTAGAAATGGATCTGAATGTCGCAGCTGGAGCACGTCTGCACGCAGACAGGCGTTATCCTGGGGCCGCTATGCTGGGCCTTTAACTCCTGACTCATAAAGAGCGTGGCGGTGTCGATCCCCGGCATGCTGGGAGACGGAGCGATTACGTCTCCACAAGGATATCAAAGATTCCTGTGCTCTGATAATAAAAATGGCAGCATTCACTGCACTGTGAATACTGTTGTAAGGCCTGCCACAATAAACCATAATGATTCATCAAAATGAGTTGGATAATTTTCATTTGCATGATTTATCATTTTTCTTTTTTCTCTCTCTCTACCAAAAACTGGATGATAAAAGTCTTCAGTTTGGAGTTTTAGTCTTAACGCATCCTTTTTTGAAGGACAATTTTGTTCAGAATTATTTTCATTTGTTTTTTCTGTTTATTTTTATTAAAATGTCTTCCAGTTCCAGCGTTTATATGTTCACTAAATTTTTAAGTTTTTATTGTGCCTTTACTATTATATTGCTTAAAAATTGTCTCAAAACATCAATATTATCGTTTATTGCAATAACTTCTGGGACAATTTATCGTCCAGTTTAACTTGTTATTGTTTCAACTGTTGTTTTTGTGCATCAATCTACTGATTTCTGCAGAAAACGCTGCTGAGTAATTACATCATTTTGCCATTTTTTAACTCACTTCTTCACTTTTTAACTTGTAAAATAATGCATCAGGAGGACAATATGGATTTAAAGTTTTATTGTGATATTTTGTGGAAGTATTGTGATAATGACATAAGTGACAACAACAACTATTTATTACTATTTTTTAGTGACTGCATGAAGCAGCATTCATAGCCACATAAACAAATACTGCTCTTGAGAAATGCTTCTTTAGGACTTCACAGTCAAATACAAATTATATACCTAACATGATACTAAGAGGACTTTAATCTGTAAAATTATTTTTAAAAACTGCAGCTTTAAAGCCACAACTGTTTAATATTTGGTATAAAATCAGAACAGTAACCAAAATTGTAAGAAAAGACAAAGATAGGTCAGATGTTTGGACTTATAGAGTGATAAATATCTGCTTACTCTTGTATAAAAGATGAACAGAATAATTATTTTTGAACAATTCATACAAACTCTGTTCATGTTTGATATTTTTCCTTTCAGCTGAAATGCTGCGGATGTTTCCAAAGTGAAAATTCATTTTGCTTTCTGACTGAAAGTAAACACAAAAAACAGCAGTGAATGAATTATTCATCTGCCAAAACTATTTTGGAGCCACACAGAGAGGAAAGCTATCAGTAGCTGGAGCTCAGCTCTTCCTCCTTGTGTTTCTGAATTCCCTTCAGAGGTTTGACGTTCACTCTCCGGCGCATGTGTTCATTTTTATAACCATTTCTTTCTCTTCCCTCCGAACCATCAGCCTGCCTGACTTTTCTCGTCCTTTTCTCGGTTTTTTCTCTGCCGTTGTTTCAAACAGAGACCTTTATTTGTCAGAATTAAAGTTATAGACAGAAGATCTGAAATAAAAATAATCTTCACAGGACGGATGTGTTCATGTGTCTTTATTTAGTCTTTCTATATTTGGTCATAATGCTTTAATTTAAACATTTCTGTTGCAACTTTGTTTCACTCACTATCCTGCACTGCAAAAACACAAAATCTTACCAAGTATTTTTGTCTAGTTTCTAGTGCAAATATCTTAGTTCACTTGAAATAAGACAAAACTAACTTCAAAGTAGAACTGTAGATATAGAGGCTAGGTCTGTAACGATACACTAATATCATGATACAATGCAATATGCGATATTCTGTTCACAATACGATATGTATATATATCACAATATTCGGCAAACGATATGGTTCAACACGATTCAATACATTTTTATGATTTTCTGAAAGAGTGATTTTGGTGATATTTTGTAACTGTTCTATAGACTTGGATTGAATTAATTGAACTGATGTAACACTGTGTAATAAATGTTTTTGATATATATTTGTTATACATTTATTTTGTTTAAATGTTAATTGTGTGGCTTTGTGTATTTGCTTATGCAGGAAAGGGACCATTTTTGTCTTATTCACTTATATTAGATAATGTAGTTTATCTATTAAATTTCATTATTTAATTAATTGTAAATGTTTCATTACATGTCTTTCATTAAATGTCATTTTTAATGTACATGTGGGTAAAAAATGTCATTTGTGATGGCCGTCATTTAATTCATGACAAAACTCAAAGTAGGATTTAACGTATTGATCCCCGCAGATGAAAAATCGATACTTTGAGGAAAGAAAAATAGTGATGTGTATCGTAGAATCAATAAAATTACACAGCCCTAATATAGGATTGTTTTAAGTAAATAAGTCCTTAATATTGATGAGAAAGTTCTAGTTCCACTGACGCCGTTACCTAGCAACCCCAGAAAGGCCCAGCCCGTTACCTAGCAACCCAGTTCTAGTTCTACTAGCAGATTATTTCACTCATAACAAACCATTTTCACGTTATAAGTTAATTTATCTGCCAAATGAAACAAGTGCTTTTTCATCAATATTAAGGAATTATTTAATTAAAGCAACCCTCTATATCTTGCTGAAAAATTCCTCTTAAGTTTGTTTGTCTTATTTCATGTGTACTAAGATATTTGTACTAGAAACTAGACCGTAATTACTTGGAAAGATTTTGTGTTTTTGCAGTGAACTTTATGTACTTCAGCTGTGTAATATAAATACTATTTAATCAGTAGAGTTGTTTCACGCTCTTTCCCCGGACAGCAAACCACCACAGTTCAAAAAAAGCTGAAACTCTGCGACATAAAACTGTAATTCTGCTGAAAAATTGAAGAAGTGAGGAATGTAGCAGCTTTAAGAGTCTCTGATGTTACAGCACGCTCCACCTTCATCTATTCCTGTCCTTTCAGTGTTCACTCAGAGACTGCGACTCAGAATATTCCCGAGCCTGCTGGGCAGTACAGTTGGACCACTCTCTGATCAATGGGCTGTGGTGGCGGCGGGGGGCGGCTCAGGCAAGGGGGGCGGCAAAACAAATCATGACAGAGAAGCGGGGAATGAAGAGAATTCAGACGGAGACGGATGGAGACAGGAGAGGCCGATCGATAGGCTGAACACTTCAGCACACACACACAACCCACACCTTTCACACATTAACTGCATTGAGGGATCCCAGAGCAGCAAATGGCAGCACACACACACACACACACACACACACACACACACACACACATTTGTGTTGCCATCTTTGTGGGGACTTTCCATTGACTTCCATTCATTTCTACAGCCTAAACCTGACCTTTACCCGTTCCCTAACCCTAACCATCACATACCTAACCCTAACCAACCAAAACTCAATTCATACCTTAGCCCCAACTCTGACCCCTGACCCCAAAACAGGCTCCGGTCCCCACAAGGAGCAATTGGTCCCCACAACGTAGTATGTGTCAGGAAAATCGTCCCCACAAGGTATTACAAACAAACGCGCACGCGCGCACGCACACACACACACACACACACACACACACACACACACAGCCTGAAAAAGGCCAGACATCAATCTTTACCTGCAGATTCATTCCTGCACAAATTATAACCCTGGTAAATTGTTTCAGGAAGCGTAGTTCATTAAGTCGTGTAGTACATAAAGCAAATGCTAATAAAAGTTGCTAAATTCTGGTAAAATATAACTCAGAAACACTGAACGAAAATTATTTTTTAAATTACCATCAGGCACGGCGGCGAGAACAGCTTGTTTCTGTGGGAGGCTTCACCCAGTTTGTTTCATCAACAGGGCATTTAATTCTTGCACAGCAAAAGGAAATTTGCTTTTGGTTGATTTTGAAACTGATTTGATAATCGTAGGGCAGAAATTCCTGCTTTTAGGAATGTTTTTTCTCTATTTTATTTGATGTTTTGTTTCATTATTAATATAACTGCAGATATGAGCAAGTTTTCAGGTAGTCATTTCTAACTAGAGCCACAACTATCAATCGTTTATTCAACCGATTAATCAATGGATCTGATTAAAACAAATCTGGCATATTTTGAAGACTTCTCATTTAATCACTTAAGTCTTTTTTATACAACGTTAAATTTTATTTTATTGCTTAACATGCAATAACAAAGCAATCCATTAGCGTACACTTGAACATTTGTAGATTAATTAATTTAGCATTAACTAATTAATAATTGGAAAAAAGAACAATAGTAAAGATTGTGTGAATATGTTTTACTTTACTGTTCTTCTGTTTTGTGTGCATTTGTTTTATATTTATTTTGTTTATTATAACTTTGTTGTGGTGATCTGTGTTTTCTGTTTGTTTTGATGTTTTTCTGTGTTTATTAGCCTGTTCCCCTGAGAGTCTCTGTCTTCCCTGTTGATTGTTCCCAGCTGTGTCTCGTTTCTTTGATTACCCTCCCAGTGTGTTTAGTCCCACCTGTTGTCTTTGTCTCTTGTCGGATCCTCGTCATGGGTTCATTGTGCTCCCCGTTGTTCTGTCCCGTGGATTATTGTCATTAAATCATCATCCTCATCACTTTACCTGGGTCTGCCTGCGTCCTCCCTCACCTCACCAAAGCCACAGATCATGACTTTTGTTCATTATTTTATTACTCTATCAGGGCTTCCCTCAGTGTATCATAGGCCTGGCGGGCTGCCAGGCTTTACTTGTGCCCCAACAGGCTAAGCATTGTTTATTTGTTTTAGTTTTTTAATGACAGCCTTTTTTTAAGACTTTATAGTTGGTGTTTAGGTATTGATCTTCCAGTGTTCCAATAACACATAATGATCAGGTGATATTTTCAAATTTCCTGTCAACTTTAAACATTTTTTTTTTCTCAAAACACAGCGGACCGCTGGATGAATGACCAAGCTGAGCAGGGGGAAACCCTGCACTATGTTCAATAAAGTCAAACCAAACCAAATAATTTGATAGCAAAAGTTGAATAATGGGAGATTTTGTTATTTTTACAGAATTTCACATATAGCCTTAATAAAATGCATTATTTTCTGGCTGTACTGTGACATACTGCAGAAAAATTCAAAGGTTATCAACATTTTTGCAAGGTAAAAAGTCAAAGTTATCTTTGAAATACAAACATAACTGGCTGCTAAGCTAGTTTTATTTAGTCAATACCGGTGTTTCTGTAAGTTTTGTATTAAAGCCTGGCTTTATGAGGTGTTTTATGCAAAATTTATCTCCAAATTGTGACAAAAACAGTTTGTCCTGTATTGTTTTCCCCTAAAAGCTGCTAAATCCGTCTTATTTTTCCACGTCACTCAGTTTGTCTGGTTTAAGTGAGTCACGCTCACGCAGCGAGCGAAGCCGTCCGCTGCTGTCTTTGTTTTGAACATCCTCAGCCTGTTTTGATGGACACTGACCGCTGCGTCTGTTTGTGTCCACGTCCAGCTGACCCTCCGTGATTCATTATGCGGCAGTTCGGCGCTGAGTGTCGCTCCTCATTGTCTCCGTTATCTGAAAGGCGATTAGGCCGCCGCTGCTCAGCGTTGCGTCTTTTTTATTTTTGTTGAAGTGGAATTCATAATGCGACACGAGAGCTTCTCCAAACGTCGTCACAACAAGAAAACACAATCGGCATCACTTGGACTGGAAATACGGAACAAAACACAGACAAAGCAGCTGATGCATAGAATAAAATACCAATAATATCAGCACAAAGAGAAAAATGCAGTGAAAACAAATTATAAAACCAATACAATTTAATGAAGAGGTCAAGATAATTTGACAAGGACTTGAATTTATTCATTTTAAGTTGAGTGATTTGTTTTGTGGAAAAAATGGAGCAGCAAAAAGGTTCTGGGTTCAAATCCAACCCTGGAGTCTTTCTGCATTAAAAACAACATGACCATTAAGTAGGCCTGCAACTAACAGTTATCTTAGTTATTGATTAATCAGTTAATCAGTAATTCTAACGATTAATCAGTTTTAAAAAAATATGTATTTTTTATATAACAGTGGAAATACATTAAAAGATACAAATAGGTAAAATCATTTTTGGAGTCTGTAAACTCCAATTAATGATTAATTGATTAGTAAATTAGTTGATGATTAATCAATTAGTCACAGATTTACAGATAGTTTATCCCCCCCCCCCACCTTAAATGCAACATATATATATTTATATTTATTTCTTAAACAACTTTGGCTTAATTACTTCTCTGACTGAGTTGCTCTTTCAGCAAAAGAAACTTTAAGTTTGTAAACTCCACTTAATAATTAAATGATTACTGAAATAATCGTCAAATAATTTAACAATCGATTAGTCACGATTAATCGATTCAGCCCTACTCAACAGATTGTTGCTAGGTAACCAAAGAGTAAGTGAGTTAGTTGCCAGTCTTGGCCAGTCTTGCTAATCCTGGCTAGCTCCTTTCCTCTACCTGCATCCCCCAGAATGCTGTGAAATTAATGTTTAATGTAGTGAAATTACTGAATATTCTATCAGTTCTATGGATACTGATCAAGTGTTTATTTCAATATATATATTTATAGATTCAGTTCGGATGCACAGGGTTGATTTCTCTAAGAAACCATCTTTCCTAGTTATATTCGATATGCTACATTAGCTTAGCACCAGAAGAAATTCTTGCTTTACTCATTAAAATTAAAGGAATTTCGTCATGTTATTGTTTTCAGTTTGGTATTTTTCTGCTCATTCGATGGTGTTTTTCATAAGCAGTCCGAGCTGTTAGTCCTTGTAAACACAGAGAGGAGGCGTTGCAGTTTGCTGCCTCAAACAGTCCGACTCACAGAGGAAAGCAAGAGTACATAAAGACGCAGCAGAAGATGAAGCAACAATCTGTCTTCTGAATCCAGACGCATGCAGCAGATTTCCCCTCAGAACGGCTGCAGAGCGACGAGATCAAGCCAAACCGGCTCCTCAAGTACTCAGCTGTGACAAACATATAACAGATAAATATCACAGGAACAGCAAAAACAAGTCGCTGCGCTGACGTCGGAGCCATTACCCAAACAAATCTCACATCTGCAATTTAAGAAAACAGCAGAAATGATTTTTCCTTTGTTTTTAGACATCTACTTTGTCACTGTCATCTAGAGAGTGGTGTTTGAAGCTTTTACCGCCCGGTGTGGTGTAATAAACAAGCAGAGAATTGGAGCTAAACCACCGGTGAATCATATTTTAAAGTCGTTTCCATCAAGGCCAAGTATAACAGCACAGGCTTGTTTGTGCAGCCCTGACAGCTCAGATCCAAATGACCAAATTTGGCCAGTTATTTCTCCAACAGTGATGACAAATATTATTTACCCAGTTCATCACTTTGATGCATAAAAATTTTATCCACCTCTGAAAATGCAGATTTCTGCCTTTTTCTCTAAGACAAACAGGAAACGCTCTACTGACCTACTTTGCTCGGTGATAAACAGTTAAATTCAGTCGCATTTATTATCTTCATTACCCTAAAAACCCAAAATGACAAATTAGCCGCATCACCTTCAGCTGGTACCTTATCCTCAACACAGGAGATTTTGCTTTCGGGGTCATTTGTCACATTTTTGACAGCTTAGTTTTCCTAACATCTCTGATGTGTTCATTAAAATACTGACATATTTTTCCACACCTGGTGGAAACGTGGAAAACCCCAAAACATTTAGCAGTTGCATAATCTCACCCTGGAAAATAAGCTTTTTTTTTTCCAGATTGTGAACAACATCCGTTTACAAACCGTCTCAAAATCAGTCAAATATCATTGATTAATGATGCACTGATCCGATATTAATATCTGTATCGCTCATATTAAAATATATGTTAGATCTTTGTGACAATGTTCCTGATCCATGAATCTATTCAGTTTAACTCTATGCTTTCTGCTCTTACTATTTATTTTACATCTACAATTCCTAATTTCACTTTCTAAAGCATTTGAAAAAAAAGTTTGTTGCAGATTATTTTTACATGTCTGAGTAAAGTATTCTTTATTATTTATTTTACATTGGCTCTTCTACTCATGATTGCATGAATGAACATTGTTTTTACATATTTGACCAAGTTTGTCAAGATATTGGTGTATTTAAGCTGGACTGGTGCAGAGTTATCAAATAAATTAGTAATTCAGAACATTTATGTTTGTGTTACAAAACAAAAATAATTCAAGTCAATTCTGCTGTTTCTGTGTATCGAATCGCATCGGCTCAAATATCGGTATCGGAAGTGTTTTTTGAGGTAACTTAAATAAAATTAGTGAAATATTACAAGATATTAGTGTAAGTTTCAGTCCATGCCAGGGTCTGTTGGTTAACTAATTTTCCAGACGATAAGTTGTCCCATAAGTTACTGCAACAAATGATAACTTTTCTGTTTTGAAAGCATTTTCATGAAATATAATGGTAAGATAATACAAGTACAACCTCTTAAAGATCAATGAACTTTAATTTTTAATAATTCGCTGGAGCACAGACTGCTACAGGAGATCCTTGCTGCTCACAGCCATCACCCTCTATAGCAACTTTTGGAAGAATCTTACGTGATTTCAGTTTTAGTTTGGGATCAATAAAGTATTTTTGAATTTGAATTGAATACTTAACACAGGAACTCTAAAACATTTTAAATATCTAAAATAAGCAAACAAAACAACAAAATTGTCCTTCAGAAAAGAGGCTATTTGCCAGACTGAAGACTTTTTCCACTCAGCATTTGGTAGAAAGAAAGAGAACAAAACAATCATGTTTATAGTTAAACAGTGTCTGATCTTAAAGGGGAAAATTTTACCCTGTTATGGTTTTGAGAACATAGAAAGAAACGTTCTAGAAGTTTAAAACCAAAAGAAACGGGATGAAAATGTCAAACTGAGCTGCTGCTGTGGCATAAAAAAAAAATCAATAAAAAGGCAAACAGTCAAACAAACAATTTACTGGATGAATTCAATTCACAGTAATAATGTTAGTGTCGCCCCCTGTTGGCTGAATGCGCTAATCTAATTCACCTGCACTAAAATAACCCGCCGCTGTCATTAAGTTCAGCTTTAACAGAATTGCGTCAGCAGTAATTGGAATGAACCTAATGACTGGCGATTACTGCTCAGGTTTTATGAAGTTCATCTAAAAAAAGAAATGAATTTGAATAATTAGTGTAAGTGTGCATGAGTGGAAGTACGTAGTGGCAAACAACACGCACTCATAACTTTTATTGCGTTTGCCCACACGTTCTACAGAAACGTCAGCAGTTGTTGACCAACACGAGCATGTCTACCTACACACAGGAATGCATTTATAAAGCTCCTTTCCCTCTGCAGTGACTCATCACTGAGTCACGGGTCCCACAGGAGACCAAAGTTACCCCCCTCTGCACCCTGCAGCTTGGCACCGAGCGGCAACAGGTTCGTGATGTCACTTAATCATTAAGGGAAAGAAAGGAGCCAGAAGGGATGATTCACCCATCACTGGGGTGACACAGTCAACGCGACGTACGAGCGGAGAGCCAGGGGGCCGGCTGTGATGCACCTCGGATGAAAACTTTCACCTGACAGGTTTGGGGCGTAGCATGTAGGAGGGACAGCGTGTAAGCACGGATCTGTTTTTAGGCATAGTCACAGGTATGAATTATACATGCCGCTTCAACTCTGCTGAAAGACGAGTAATGAAATGCCAGGGAGCGTGTGTGACTCACACACACACACACACACACACACACACACACTCACACACACACACACACACTTTACTGTATGTGAAAGCAGGCCCGACGTACGGCTGAGTTACAGTCATCTGCAGAATGTGCTGGAGGGGGGGCAGAGAGGACTCCCACGGCTCTTATCGTTCTCTGCCCAGCTACACGGCACAAACAGCGAGGGTTGGGCTGCAAAAGAAGTTTCTGTGCTGGAAGAACAGCAGCACAGGTAGAAAACCAAAATGGTGAAAGCAGATAGAGAAAGAGGGATGTGGGGTTAGGCAAATCCAGTTCCTGGAAACTTTAAGAAAATCCGTTCAGCTGTTTTAGTTTCACGCAGACAATTTTATGTCCTCACAGAAAATGACACAGGAAAGCTGAAAGGCATTTGTAGCAAATATTCCCCGAATGAAGGCGCACACACCTCCAAGTTGTGCATTAGATGAACAGTGAGGTTTAGTAGAAATAAACCCTTAGTTTCACAGTAAGAGCAGTATGTACAGACACACACACACACACACACACACACACACACACAGCGTAAGCTACACAACCACACTGACAACCGTAACGTCTGTAACTAAAAATAGCATTTACCACTAAAAATATCAACTCAACAAAAATAATTCAAAAACTATACTGTAGAACAAATTCACAGTTTTAACCGATCAATATTAGAAACATATCATATTTTTCTAATGATATTATATTCTAATGATACTAATATGATACTAATATGATCCGTTTCTAGTGCTACATCTTATTTTATTTTGAATTAATATGATGACCAAAGTTAAAAACATATGAAAGGGCATAAAGTACATCCAAGTCATGAAAATTGTTAACATTTCATGGCTTGAAAGGCTCAAAAATGGCAGCCATCTTGAAAAAAATGTCTGTCATCCTGAAATTAAAGAGGGAAGTATGATAACCAACTTTTAGCTTGTATCCACACTTGAAGGATTTTTTACAGTAAAATGCTCCACTTCATGTCCGTCCTAATGCCAGGCGTACAGCCGGAGCGTGGGCAACGACATTCCAGGAAGTTTCAGAATAGAGACAGGAAGTGCATTTAGGAAACACAAAGCTTGTTGATGAAGCAGCTCTTACTCTATGAGTTGGTCCATCCCAGCACCCTGGGGCTCCGCTGGCTCCCAGGACTGAGGCGGTGATCTTTCTATCCCTCTCTGCTTTCCCTGCAAACAAACAGATATGAAACACTTTGACCTCGTCAATCTGGGAAAACAGAAGGAACTTATGAAGGAAGAAAGATATTGTTTAATCATCAGTAGAATCATGTTCCATTTTGAAACTGACACTTTCTTTAATCTTTGTGGAAGTAGAGACGGCTTAGGATTGTTCACGCTGCTGTCTTCTGTCAGCTGCTCTCTGAGGCCTCTGAAGCCCCTCTGATCCCCAGGTGTTGAGTTTCAAAGATGTTCTCACATTCTGTGATTTATGATTGGAGCAGAGCAAGACTTGGCCCCACTACAAAAAACACACAATCTTAACAAGTATTTTAGGTCTAATTTCTAGTGCCAATATCTTAGTACATTTAAAATAAGACAAACTAACTTAAAAGTAACTTTTCAGCAAGACGTAGAGGCTCATTTTAAGTAAATAATGCCTTCATATTGATTTTTTTTTTAAGTACTAGCTTCATTGACAAATAAATTAACTTATAACATGGGAAAAATGTCATGTTATAAGTGAAATAATCTGAAAATAGAACTAGAACTGGGTTGCTAGGTAACGGCTGGGCTTGGTTGAGGTTGCTAGGTAACGGCTGGGCTTGGTTAGGGTTGCTAGGTAACGGCGCCCATGTTATAAGTTAAGTTATCTGCACTGGAACAAGTACTTTTTCATGAATATTAAGCAGTTATTTACCTAAAATAAGGTTGTATATCTTCTGTATATTTGAAGTTACTTTTATGTTAGATTGTCCGTTTACAGGCAGAAATGTTATTTCAAGTGTACTAAGATATTTGTACTCAAAACTAGACCAAAATTTCTTGGTAAGATTTTGTGTTTTTGCAGTGCTCTCTGCTGTTTTGTCCCATTTTTATCCAAATCCTTCACTTAAACGTGAAACAATTGGAAAAGAACAGACAAGTTTTATAGACAGATCTTCAACCCCATCAACCATTCAGAAAGATTTCCTTATCAGCCTTTTTATGCTGACCCAGTTTTCACCTGAGGAAAAAATAAACTGGAATGTAAATCCCAAAATCTATGCTAATGTGAGGTAACTCTGCAGAGCTGCAGCACCTGGATAAACTCTGTTTGGGATGTTAATAACGCTCTATTCCTCCAGCCAGCATGGTAATTAGCCTGAACATCTGGCGAGAAGGAAAACCCACCGTTCACATGAATTCGACTCAAGTCCCCTGATACTGTGTGTTGATGTGTTTTTTGGAAGGTGAAGCTCAGGTAAACTGAGGACGTGTGTATCTCCATATGCCAGGACCTGCTCCTGTCAAAGGCAATGAGTAGCCGTCCAGGAGAAGCGATAGCAGCGGATGCTAAGCATTCAGCTGCAAGGTCAATAAATGCAAATGAACCTGCCTGACATGCTCCTGCAGTTACCCAACATTAATCCTGACGGATTTTATAAATGAAGTGTCTATGTGGTGCGACCTGTGTTAACCTTACTGGGTTTTAATCTCTGGACTGCTGCAGAAAACGTAAAGGTGAATATTTAGAGTTTATTGATCTCTTTAAAAAGTAAATCAGGTTTTCAAAGCGGCATTGAAACAACCAACGTGTTTAAAAAAAATACTTAAATATACTTTAAAGTAAAGCTACCCAATGTGAAACTAAGCTAAATAAATCCAAGACAAGTTCTAATTGCTACATTTGTGTAACTTTAAGATGTCACTAACCCCACAGCAACAGTGAATTTACAGTGGATCCAGTAAATTAGAATATGCTCTATCGGATTAAAAGTACCTTTTCAAAATAAAAGCCTTTAAGCATGTATTAAGCATACTTTAAATTAAGCCCACTTTTTTGCATTAGAATGTTTTTTGTGTAATATCTGACTTAAAATATTCAAAATTGACAGAAGTGAAGGTTTAAAACATGAATCATGAAATTGGGTTGTTGTAATAAAGTAACTTTCCAAT
This sequence comes from Poecilia latipinna, assembly GCF_001443285.1. Taxonomy (NCBI): domain Eukaryota; kingdom Metazoa; phylum Chordata; class Actinopteri; order Cyprinodontiformes; family Poeciliidae; genus Poecilia; species Poecilia latipinna. The sequence continues at coordinate 119,768 of NW_015114554.1, forward strand.
GACATTCTAAGTTATTCAATGTGTCTGTATATTCTTTATTTTTTAATCTATTCTCTAAAGAAACTTTTAGCCCTCCACTGTATGATCAGTATGTTTAAATCTTTTTTTAGCTCTACCTTCAGCAGCTGCTGCTTTACACAGTGAAGCAGGAAACTACTTTTAGATCATTATAATGTATAATCAGGACAAAAAACAAAAAAACTTTCCACAGAACACCTGCTGAAGCTCTGCTCCTAAACCCAAACATCATTTAATATGGTCCATAAAAATGATCCAAAACAGACAAAAACACATTCCTCTTGTTTTAATAAGTGTTTTTTACATATATGCATCGTTGCCACATCTTTCCGAACCCGATCCATCCACATCCTCTGCCTTCCCTCCACCAAGCCATGCATAATAATCTGCAGAGTAACCTGCAGCGGTGGCCCGCCGCTGCCTGCCTGTCCCATCAAACATGCATAAGAAACAGATGTATCTTTGATGTACGTTTGTTCATGTCGTCCCACGTACATGAGAGAGTGAATGAGTGTATAGTATAAGCGTGTGTGTCTTTTATGCGTCTTATTCAGAGTGCTTCCAGCCCCTGCGGGTGCAAGCCGGGCCGGGGAGATGCAGCTGCATGCCCCGACACAGGCGGAGGGGGTGAGCAGCCATAGATCCTAGAAAAGACAAATAACCCCCACAGCGCCTGAACTATGCTGCTACACATTATGTTGCACCCAACCACTGCTTTAAACATTAAGGTTAGCATTATGCATGCAAACTGCAGCTCGTTTCATTCAGATGTTTTTCTGCAAGACGTTTTACGGACAGAAATGTCTCCAACAATATTCAACTAAAAACAATTCCTTCTAAGTTGTCCAGAGTCTCTGACGCACTCTTCTCCTCAGCTCATCCCAGATGATTTAGCTCCTTGGAGAATAAGGTAGATTTTGATTTTGACCCTCCAGGGACACATAATGACGATTACAAATTATAAATGATCCTTTTACAGCTGGAAACCATTGTCCAGGCCACATAAAAATAGTTACAAAGTCGGCCTTCTATCACCTGAAGAACATTTCCAGGACTAGAGGACTAATGTCTCAGCGAGATCTAGAGAAACTCCTTCACGTGTTTATCTTTACTGTTTCACGGGTCTGCCTAGAAAAATCTGTCAGATCCAGAACGCTGCTGCTGGTGTTCTGACTAAAACCAGGCAGACAGAGAATATCACCCAGAAAAAACTTTAAAATGCTGTTACTAGTTCATAAATCATTGAACAGTTTAGCACCACAACACATTAGAGATCTGCTGCTGTTGTCCCAATCGTCCAGACCTCTCAGGTCTTCTGGATCTGGTCTGCATCCCCAGAACCAGAACAGAACATGGAGAAGCAGCATTCTGCTTCTACACACCACAAATTTGGAACAAACTTCCAGAAAACTGCAAAACTGCTGAAACACTGAGTTCCTGGGCTAAAACCCACCTGTTGGTAGCTGCCTCTAGTTGATAACAACTGGAGCATCAGAGAGAGAAGTCTGTTTTTAAAATCTGGCTTTGGTTTCCTGTTCTTTGCCACAGCAGTGTAATGTTTTTAATTTTTTGTTGTTTTATTTTCCTTCTAATCATTGAAGTGTTGAAAATGTGCTATAAAAATAAAATCCCCTTGTCTGTTATTAATGTTCTCCTTGTTCGGGCTATTGGTTTAGGTTGAGAACCAAGCCTTGATGTGTTTGGAGTTGTGCAATGCGCTCAGATGATGGATCAAATGGAGCTTTGTGAAAAACTGAATGAATCCACAGCCGTCTGCAGGATCCAGATCATTGTTTATGTTGTTTTCTTTTCCAAATTAATTGCACAACTAAATCAAAAGTGCATTCCTCCATAAATTAGTCGCTTTTATTGTTATGTTCCCTCATGATTTGGTATACAGGAATATCACACTACTACTACTAAAAACATATCGTCACACTAATAGTTATTAGAAAAAGTTCGGTACTGAAAATGTCATTGAGGGTTTTCTTAGTATCGTGAGAAAGTTTTGCATTGTGAAAACAAAGATTAAACAGCGACTAAAAACAAACTAAAACCGACACTTTTTAAAACTTTCTAAAAACATTTAAATGTGCATCTATCCTTTCCCTTCTACTTCATAATGAATCTGAATAATGAATCATATCTAAACAAAAACTCAAAAAAGTTTGTGGAAAACTTCACAGGCGCTCCAAAATGTTTCATCCTAATAATAAAAAACAACACTAAGCTTCAAATTTCTCCTTTAAGTAAATATAAACTTTAACTCACCAGTTTCTACTTTTAAGTACTACTGGTTTGAGCTGCAGGAATGATAATAATGGACAGTGTTGCTTGAATTACTTGCAAGCGCTGCACTCCGTAGTAAGTATGGCACTGGTCCATGACTGTGTCATACTTTACCACCTGGAGTTATGAAAACTTCCCTTGCACAAGACTGTAAACAGGTATCATAAATGTGAGTCACTGCAGGCGTGAGCTAACCCTGCTTGTCATTAGCTTCATTCATGCCTGTGTAGCTCCTGATCAGCCCTGTCTGTCTGCATATTCATGCATGACCCTGTAAAGTGACCCTGACCTGATCCTCCTTACTTCTACACACACGTGCACACAACCTCATATACTTTTTTTGTTCCCATATATACCCTGTACACACACACACACACACACATTTTTCCTTTTCCCCTAAGACAATTGTGTTGCTCATTCTCCACTATTGTGGAAGTCAGTCATTTCCACATGTGTGCTGGCCATAAAACAGCAAAGAGCCGACTAAAAGCATCCCTTTCCTGAGTAGCAGGGTCACAATTGGTCTCGTATAAACACAGGACACACCTTAGCCCAACAGTTTTCACATATCCTTCTGCTTCTGACCCGTTCAGTGACAAATAAAGAAGCCTCGCTTTAATTAACCGTCTCTGTTATCTTCCGAGATGTTTTTCTCCGAGACACAAAGTTTTATAGCAACGCTCCAGACCGCATCTGGTGTCTTTTGTATCCCCCCAACGTGCCTCGCGTTGGGTTTCCTGAGAATTGTCATGACAACAGTGAGCATGGTGGCCTTTGAAAACAATACTCCAGACACAAGTTGAGAGAAGTGTGCTGGCCCGAGGAGAGCCTAAGCGCTTCCTAAAAACTTCAGACTCTCGGGAAATTTCCTCAGAAAACGCAGAGAGGTGTCAGATAGAGGAGCAAGAAGCGTGCATTCATTTTCTTACCCTTACTTAACGAAGAAAGTTTGTCTTTACGCCTTTTTCCCGGGGCTGTTCTTGCCTTGGCTTCCGTCCCTGTCTCCTTTAGATTTATTTTCCGCAGCCCAACGATAATAAAAGGCTTGCTTCTCTGCTTTAGTGTGTAGTTATCCCCGCAGAGGCGCTGCGAGTCTCAAACCATGTGAGAAATCAGCGTCCAGCCGTGGGGCAACTTCCTCCGCCCAGACTCATTCTCTTCTCCTGCCTGCTTCTGCCAGGGGATGCTTTACTTTACTTTGCTTTGCTCCGCCTCGTTCAAAACTAAAGGTAAATCACTGCCATCTAACAACCCTACGTTTTTCTAGACTAAATGACGAGAGCATGGCTCTTTTCCAACTCTATACTGTACCACTGAAATCCCCTAAAACTGGAACTAAAGAGCTTAAAGCTACTTATAAAGACAGATTCATTTATAATAGTTTTCCACCTACAGCACAATATGCCGTGCTCAGTTTTTTCTGTATTTATTTTGTTATTTTGTTGTAAATCACCATTTAATCAAGGTAAAACCTATCGCCCACCCAAGAAAAGTTTATATTCTGGTGACGTCACAGAAGTCAAAATGGTGCATTCCATTTCCAGTATGAACCCGGAAATTCCGACTTCCCCTTCGGAAAAATCAACTGGAACGCGAAAAGTTGGACTTCCCACTTTGAAAGTGGGAGCAACTCCAACAACCCTCAGTTACGAATTTAAAGGCTTACTTAGCGTTTCAATATGGCCGCTAAAGTTAATATGTCAACAGTGTATGCTTATGAAAAGTAATGTTTGCAACATGGACGTCGCCATGTTGAAATCCCAACTTCCCCAACTATAGCCACGTTTCCGTCAATGTTTCTGTATGCGCATTTTGAAGTACCGCATTAGAAAAGGTTGGTGGAAACGGCAAATTTAAAATTAATTTTGCAGATGTTTATGCATACTAGAGGTGGTTTCTGGCTTTTCTGAAAATGTTGATATGCAAAAGAGGAGATGGAAACACATTTAAGGAATAAATTCTGCCTAGGCTTGTTGGAAAGAATTATTTTAGTAATCGAGTAATCCATAAATTATTCTGGTGATTAATTGCGTAATCGAATAAAACAATTGAAGTTGAATATTGGTAAATACTGACAGAAATGCAATATTATTATTGGATGTCAATATCGCCCCAAATTTTCATATTTGTGTATCCCTAAAAATTACTTTTCTATAGTTTAGAAAATGAAACTGTAACAATAATAAGCCTCTTTTTAAGTTAACCTGGACAAAACAAAAATCTGAAGCTATATTCAGTTTAAAATTAAAGCAGCAGGCTCACAAATACACTTCTGTTTGAGTCAATTTAATGAATAAAGTCTGGCTTTGACCTGCCATTTATAACTTCTGTGTCCATGTGAGCAACGGGATCTTTAGCACCTGCGTCACACATAGACATAATATAAGGATAGGCCCTCATGGACCGCTCTCACCTATTGTCGCTGACGAG
>NW_015114555.1:0-26357 GCF_001443285.1 Poecilia latipinna
CAGAAACACACACACATGCACAGAAACACACACACATGCACAGAAACACACACACATGCCTTAAAACTTAATGCCTTACGTTTTAAGGCATTTTAAGGCATTGTTGAGAAAATGAGGCAGGGTATCAACAGCTATTTGGTGAGTTTCTCCACTTCCTTCCCGTTTGGTGGCTTTTCCTGAGGTCTTCCGAAATAGCCTGTGCCGTTTGCTTCCCAGTTCTTTTAACCACAGCTTTGATCCCCAGGTTGTCAATGTTGAAGGCAGTAATACCAAACATCGATTTTATAATGAAAAGTTCATAAACATGAAGTTTCTCTGGCTGGAAATGTATTTTATGAGAAAGGGACCGGTCCAACATCTTTGTGTGAAATATAAAACTGAAACATGTAGAAATGTTTACTTCACATAAAATTACATCAAGTAGGTGAATAAGTTTTGCATCAGAGATCTGAAGCTGAACAGAAATAAACCTTCAGCTTCAGAGTCGGCGCACAGCTTCAGTTATTACAGACAGAAACCAGAGATGACCTCTGACCTTAGAGAACAAGAAACTCATCCATGCGTTTATCTTTAGTCGCGTTTCTCAGGTCTTCTGGAGAAGCAGCATTCAGTTTCTACGCACCAAAGATCTGGAGTAAACTTCCAGAAAACAACCAAACTGCTGAAACACTGGCTGGTTTCCATTACAGTGGGCGCAAAAGCACGATTTCACAATTACAGTGTTTCCATGAAATAAAAAATGTGATTAAAATCACAATAAGTTGAATAAGTTTGACATGAAGCGTCATGCTCCTCCAACTGCTTCCTGTCTTCTTCTTGGTTTCCACCAGTAGCAACATCCTGTTTCTGATCATGTGACTCGTGTTATTAAAAAACACGTTTCTTTGAAATTCCCAAGTTTCCCATTAAGCAAAATTATTTTCAAAAGATCGAATTACTTGGTCAATAGAAATGCAGCTGCTGACTTCCTTTATATCGAGACTAAAATCACTTTAAACTGCCTGGAACCTGCTGCACACATAAACCTGACTTGAAATCTGAATAATCAATCATCAATAATTGTTTTTAAATGATCAGAACTGGTCAAAGTGGAGCTCCAGTGAAGTGAAACCCAAAGCAGCAGCTGTCCTACCTCAGATGGTTTCTTGTGCGGGAGGCGGACCCAGGTGCTGCTGGTGCCGGTGTTCTTAGAGGACCTGGACCACGACGTCACCTGACCTGCAGGACCGTTAAAAACACACATCAATCGTCCCTTTCTGGTCCCTTTATGCCGAAGATGTTAATTAAAGAAAAAAAATCAGTTTGTTTGAGATGTGAAATCCTTCGCTGCAGTTCGTTAGAAAGCTGGAGAAATGCCGAAACAATGATAAGGGCTTAACAATGAATCAGCAGGAAATCTGCACAACAAACATTATGGAGCTCAAAGTTTTTATCTTTTAAAATAAATTATTTTTTATTTCTTATATAAAATAGATTATGAAAAATTTATAGGGTGTAAATTGGCAGAGTTGGTAATTATTCTGATGTTATTTACAATGTTATTATTATAATTATAATTATTACTATGAATCTGTATTTTTTCCTGTCGTTAGTTTGTAATCATTTTGTTTATGTAAAATTATTTATTTGTTAGTATATAAACTAAGCAAATGTTGACTCCTCTTCAACAGAAAACTAACGCTAAGCTAATTAATTTGTTCTTGGTTAATCATCTCGTCCGACTGATAACTAGTTTTTAACAACTTGTTTGAATTAAATGAATAAATGAAATGAAAAAGCGGCTGAAGACGATCCATGAAGAGGTTAATTAGGTAACAATATAAATAACATCTTGTTAGCGCCCTGCTCCACTACGCTCCATTACCAGCTCATTAATACTCAACTTAATTATAATTAAGCAGAGGCTGCAGCCAGCATCCACCCACCACTTCACCCAGCAGCTCCACCGGGTTTCACTGCTTTCACTTCAACACTCAAACCACGTCTGACTGAGTCTGCATACCGAACAATGACAAATATAATTAGGCAGCATCCTTTGGAATGAATTTGGTTTAATGTGGCACATCAGAGTCTGAGCGCGCTCAGCACGCTCCTCCATCGCCAGCAGAGCCGCCATGCTGGCCGTCAGAGGTCACGACCTCTTCTGCACACACACTCAGCAGAATCAGTGTATTTATCGATGAGGATTCAGCTAAAGCTCGTCGCTGCCAAAGACTATGGGCTAAAAACCGTCGTTCCTGATGTCGCAGCGACACGCTGCGACATCAGGACATTTCGCTGCAGGACAAAAAGACGATTCGTTTCTCTTGCTGAACACGGCAAAATGAAACCTGGAGATTTGGGAGTTTGAAGAAGTTATTGTCATTAACGATGATATTGTTGTTTCCAGACCATTGTCCAGGAGTATAATGCTAATGAAATAATAATAAAGTAAGAACAAATTCTCAAAGGTCAATAAACTTTAAATAAAAATTTCATGCAGGAAATGGAAGACATTTTAAAAATCCAACATAAATAAACAAAACAAGAAATAAAATGAATTATAAAGTTTCTGCTGGTTGAGACCAAAACACCAAACTGAAAACTTTTATCATCCAGTTCTTGGTAGAAAGAGAGAAACGATAAATCATGCAAATAGAAATTATTGAGCTGGCTTTAATTTATCCTTTAGTTGATTTCTTGGCCCGGAGGGACCGGCCCGGAGCGACTGGGCCGGAGCGACCGGCATGGAGCGTTGCCAGAGTGACGAGGTTGTTTGGTATTAGGCTCCGCTCAGCCGGTCCTGTCTGGAGGTTCCTGGGACCGACCCGGAGCAGACGGGTCACACATCAGGAAAAAACTGGAGCGCCCGCTAACGCCACGCTGAAGCACCAAAATCTCCTAATGGGAGTTTGGTTCCCGCTCCAAACAGGCCGGAAGCTCATTATTGAGGAGCACATTGCTCTCCTCCTGCAGCCGTGCAGATTCTGCAGGATCTGCAGGAACCATCAGACTTTTACCTGCTGGTGCAGTTAAAGTCCAGCGTTAAAGAGCAACGAGGTCCAGGGTGACATGAACAGAAAACCATCAGACAAATGTCAGAACATCTGAACCAGGATGTGGGCGAATCTTCTGCACACTACACTGTAAAAACACTCAATCTTACCAAGTGTTCTGGTTTAGTTTCTACAGCAAATATCTTAGTTCACTTGAAATAAAACAAAACAAACTTATAAGTGAAGAAATAAGAGCTTCATTTAAGTAAATAATTATTCAATATTGATGAGAAAGTTCTAGATTATTTCACTCATAAGACATTTTCCTATTTTATAAGTGAAATAATCTCATTATTTACTTCTATTGACTAAAAACAAGCTCATATATCTGAAAAGTTACTTTTAAGTCAGTTTTGTCTTCTTTCAACTATTAATCAAATTTTATTTGTATAGCACGTTTCAAAAAGCTTTACATCATAAAAACAAAAATACAAAGACATACAAAAATAGTCAACAATTGAAATATTACATTTTCCCGTCATTACACATCATATTGTTGATTAATGTTTCATTTATGATGTTTCAAAATCAACTCTAAGTTGGGGGGCTTTCGGCTGTTTTTCTGGAGTTTATTCCAGATTTGTGGTGCATATCCTCCGATACGAGCTAAACAAAAAACACCAGGTAAGATTTAGTGTTTTTGCAGTGTAGCTCGGCTCCCACATGGCAGCTGCTCGACTCCGTCAGCTAACCAGATAACCAAACATGGAGGCCAAGCCTGCCATCATGGCTGCGTGTTAATTAGAAGCCGCACTCAGAGACCCAGAAGCCAAAATTATCCTGGGCATCCTTCAATTAGAAACCTGATAACCTCCAGTGAGCAGCTGCAGCTGCAGAGGTCAGGAGGAAACGCAGAGCAGCACAAACAGCCCATTAAAGATGCTGCAGAAACGCTGCACAGACCTGAGACCGCAGGTCCGGCAGCCGCGAGAAAGAAAACGGCTTCATGATCAGACACAAGCAGAACAAGGTCGGCACGTTTTACTTTTACTTCAGTAATTTTATCCTGAAATATTTCTGCTCTTACTTCAGTGAAATTTCTGGATTTTCTTCCCACTGAATGAAAACAAACATGTTTAAAGCAGAAACTCACCAGACAGACTCAAACCTGCAGCTTCTGATAAAGTTTCTGAAGATTTTAAACATTTTATTTTATTTTTTGTCACTTATATGAATTGTTGTCATTTTTGTCCTGAAAATACCAAAATGTCCACTTTACGTTATAAAATACTATACTTTAATTTTTAAATATTAAATGTTTTTCAGTAGTTGAATAACATTTTTATTTTTTACCTTAACTTGAGTGAAAACATGGAAGTAGTTCTGCTCTGACTTTGGCCTCTTCTGGACACAAATCATTAAAAATGCTTCATTCTTCCTCTAAACTTCTGCAGAAATCTCATTTTTAAATGTCAGCAGGTCTCAAAGCTCCACGTTTGACAGCAAATAAACTCTAATAAAATACATTTTGCACATCAGCAAGAGTAAAATGACCCTAAATGTTTTGTTGCTGCTGCTGCTTCACTTTGAAACTTGTTGTTTCTGCATCACCAAGACAACAATTCCTGTCAACTGGAAACCAAACAAATCTCCACATACTGACATCTGGACAAACCGTCTTCCTGAATATAAACATCTGGAAACATCAGGAAGATAAAACTATTGGATTTATCGATGTTTGGAAATCAGTTTTAGAAAATAAACACCTGGCGGCGATGCAACACACACCCCAAAAACTAAAACTACAAATATCTACACTGATTAAATAGAGAAATATTCAATTTAATCAGAATATATATCTGATCAATAATAGATATAGCAGGTCAGTAAAATCTGTCACTGACCTTTATTATCAGTAAGTTAACTGAATTAGTTTGTTTCTGGATTTTGACCAAAAATAAAAACTGATTTTATCTTTTATTAGCATTTTTATAAAATGATGCTTTGTAGATTCATTGATTGATTTTTGCATTATTGATTATTAGACAGCAGAATGTGATTAAGTACAAAATGTTATTTATTTACTCCTCTGATTGTTGTTCTTTCAATAATTGGACTTTCTTTGAGTCGCTATACTCCAGTTATCGATTAATCGATAACTAAATTAGTTGATGATTGTTTCAGTAATCGATTAATCGATAACTAAATTAGTTGATGATTGTTTCAGTAATTGATTGTTTAATCTGATTAATCAATTCAGCCCAAATAAAAATTATTCCCCTTTTTATTTTTATCCAATTGACAAGTAAAAGGGAGCTGAATCCAAATGCATCCCAGACTTTTATATTAACAAATCATCATTTTCATTCAACTTCCTAATCATGCTCCAGTTTTTGTTGGTTAAAATGAGGATAAAAAACACTCGTTTGTGTCTGTAACTAATAAAACCTTTAACATTTTTATTCTTGTGCCTTGAACTCAGAGAAACTTCCACCTCCAGATAAAAACATCCACATTTCGTCTTTCTTCCACTTACTGTCAGTGGTGTCGGAGTCGTTGCTGCTTGTGGAGTATTTCCTCCTCTTCTTCTCGCTCTCCATCTGTCAGCGGGGGGCGGCGGCACACCGGGGCGAGCGAGAGAGAGAGAGAGAGAGGATGACGAGTGAGAAGATGTTCGCCATGAAAACAGAAGAGCTAGCGACAGAAGGCAGCGAACTGTCAGAGCGTCCAGAGGAGAGCCTTCACGTATTCACACTCATTCAGGACGAGACTCTTTTGAAAAATGTATTTTTAGGTGTATTTTACTTTTGACTAGTTTTAATCTGGAGTATTTCTACTCTTATTGAGTAAAGTTTTTGTTTTCTGCTTCGTTCTTTGACTTTAATCCTGTTTAGTGAAACCAAACGAACCCAGAATTTCCTGTGCTTCATGAAAGACTTGGAAACGGTTTGAAAATCAGATCAATGTCTGGAAAAAATACAACTTTCTTTAAAAACGACTGCGTTACACTGAAAAAGTTTAACGAGTTCATTCGATTTGGCTGCAACAAAGTCACTGAATAGTCAAAACAAAAGGAGAAAAACTTCTAACAAGATTTTAATTTGTAATAACTGTCCTTTTAATTTTAATAACAAATATGAAACCTACAAACCATTTGATACTCCTGCATGACGTCCTGCAGCAAATAACAGAAGATACTACAGAAACTCATCACAATGAGCAGAAAAACAGAGAAAACATCAAGTCATACATCATAATCTGTTTTATTAATCAAGTTCTCTTGCAGGAAAATCCAGAGAAATATTTCCATCCCAAAGCTGCATGATTTAATAAAACAACATTTAGTGTTTTGAAAGAAAATGGAAAGAAAGACTTCAGAAAGCCGGCGCTGCAGTTCGAAACAGATTAAATTCAGAGTCCTGTGAGTCAAACTTGGTGATTAATCGTTAAGTTTGTGTTTTCTATCGTCGACTTAAAGGTAAAATCCAACTTTCACTTTCCACAACAACCGCAGTTTGTCCGTTTCACCGTGATGCATGAGTTTCTGTCCAGGGCTGCAGAGACGAAAAATGAAATGAAAGGAGGAAAATCAGCCGAGCGAAGACTGACGAAGAACAGAGAGCTGCTATAAATAAAAATAAATGTTACAGGTGAGGAGGAGAGAATAACAGAGAAACTAAAACAACCACCGGCAGCTGGAGCCAACATGTAAATGACTTAAACTAATCTTAGAATATGTTGTTATTCTGAAAGACTGTATTTATATCATCACTACTCATCTTTTAGATCTGCATAAGCTCTCTCTCTGGTATCGAAGAAGTTCAAATTTGAAAATAACCTCTTTGCTGAAGTTTCAGCAAAATTAATTTCTGATTGGCTGATCAATACCTTCTGATGGCTCCTCTCCCAGAAATCTTTGTATAATTTCTAATAGCAAGATCTGCTGTCAATCAATATGAAAAAAAGTTTTATATCTGCAAGAAATACTGAACCCATCGACTGCATCGACCCGAAGACATCAAAATAAATCGAGAATTTAAAAAGTAAAACTGTGGATATCATAAATGGGTCAATGGGCACCAATCAATCGATGGGTAAATGGAATAAGGTAAAATCTGAGATGTAAGACTTTTTTAGACCATTATGAATTAAATCTAAGACCTTTATCAAGACAGAAATGTTCAAATTAAGTTATATGTGTGATTTATATCAACAGAAGTGACCCAATGTTTAAGATGAACATCATCCAGGCAACTGGTGATACATTTTCATAATGGCTGTAAAAAAGCTAGCTGGCGTTAGCAGCTATTAGCAGCTAGTTACCGGTAGCCACAAAACGCAAGAACTACATAGAAAATACAAGCCTCAATATTCCCCAACATCAACATTTAATACCTCTGAGGATGTTTTTTAATGTATTTAATCCATTTTAAGGTTTTTTTTTTAGACTTTTTAAAGATGCGCAGCCAGGATGGATTCACTGCCCTTTTCTACGACCTCTAAAGCATCAACCACGGGAATTTCACCAGAAAGAGCATCTTTTCTCCCGCAGTCAGGATCTGATCGATCTGCAATCTGTCAAAAATTACTTCAGCAGTTCCACCTCACAGCAGACCTTTATGTCAGCTTCAGCTGCCTCCCACTCCAAGTTAATGTGCAACTCAGGGGGAAAAACGTCGTCAGCCCATGAAGCCTGAGGGGAAGTGAAGCAAGAATGCAAATAAATATACATGAAGCCAAGAGGAAATTAGCTTCAATGAAAAAAGTTCACCAGGACTGGAAAATCTGAGAAATAAAAACCTGAGAGATGAATCATCCTGCAGCTAAAACGGCAGAGCTCCTTCACCTGCAGCTTCATGGAGACATTGAAAGGTGTTTCCATGAACAGGTTAGGATCCATAGATCCCTAAAACCGCTCACCGATCAGACGGGAATCCAGACACGCTGCTGCTGGCCACACCCCCAACTCAACGTTTACAAATTATGCAACCATACATCTTTGAAAAGCATTAGTGGAGCATCCTGCACAACCAACAAGAATGCAGCAAGTTGTTTCTTGATGGCAAGTCTGGACTGCATCTGTCATGATAAAAATTTAGCTGAGTTACAGAATTTATTGCAACAATAATGTTGTTTTGAGAACGTGTTCATGTCATAATGGTGATAATGCAAGAAGACATGAGATCAACAAACTTTAAATTCTAAAGAACATTTAAAACTGGAAGACATTTTAAATATCCAAAATAAATAAACAACATAAATTAATTATGGAGTCTCTGGAAACAAAACAGTCCTTCAAAAAAAGGTTTAGTTGAGTCCAAAGCAGCAGACTGAAGAAAAACGATGAATTTACACCCCATTTGCATTACATGCAAATGGAAATCATTGAGCTTGTTTTAATTTATCATGTGATTGATTAATTAATTTATTGTGACAGGCATATCACCAACAAAACTATTGTCTTTTCCAGCACCCACTGTACAACACATACCAGCTGACCAAACATGCTGGAGATCAGCTGGGGTTGCTAGGCAACATCATAGTGCCTGTCAAATGTGATTTTTTTGAAACTTCTTGCCAGAAGACGGCTAGGTGTTTGTTTTAAAACGCTCGGTCTGTCTTTAGACTCAAATGGAAAAACAAAACATGCAAAATGTGAGAACAAAGGATAAAAAAATGAGAAATCATCAAATGAAACGGCAACGATTCTGAAATTCACTTTGAGCAAACTTCCACATCCAGGCAGGAAACCCAAAAAGAGGCGGTTTAGTGTGCAGAGGGCAGATTTATGTGGCAGTAAAATGGGGCAATTCCCTCCTCTATGGGACTCTTCCTGTTCCTCAGTCTCCCCGCCTGCCGTGCGCACACTTAACCACGCTGACATTTATGCTGACAAAAACATACACAGCTCTCCCTTCCTGCCTCTGCCTTTTCTATTCCAGAGAAGCTTTTTATTCCCCTTCCTCTCCCTCGCCTCGCGCCAGCCCCTGTGCTTTACAATAACAAGGAGGGATGCAGGGAGTCTGCGGAGGAAGGTTAAGTACATTATTGACTTCCTCAGCCTCTCCCCGTCTGTCAGCCCCTTCCTCGTCTCTCTGATTCTGACGGGAGCGTTTAGGAGCATCACTGTCTGATCCTTCTCAGGGTTTGTTCATTTTTTCCTTCTACACTATAAAACAAACCACTTGAGCCACATTCTGCTTTCTTTATTTCTGGCAGAGTGGTTGATTCCTTACCCACCTAACTGACCAGAGCAGGCGCTAAAAGATGCACAAAATCTCTACAAAAATCTGTTCAAAAGATGTTTAAAAAATAATAAAACAATTTTCAGTTTTTTGTTTTCAATATCACAAAATTTAAACTTGGGCTACAATTATTCTATCGATTCTTCTGACGATTAATCGGGTAAAAAAGACGGAATATTCTACAGATTTTAAAACAAATTCAACTAATTTTTTAAAGAAGAAAATTAACATTTCGTAGCATAAACTGTACTAACATGGCTATCATTTAATGAAGCTAAGCTACTTAAGGAGTTTTGAGCAAAATGTGTTTACAGACAAAAGTTTCATCTCAAAATGTTTATATGTTGGTACAATTATTGACCTGAACATGTTGATTTTACAGCACAGACTTTTTATGTGTACTCAAATTAACAATTAATCAGTTACTACATTGATTATTATTTCAATAATCGATTGACGACGATTAATCTGATTAATCGCCCTGATTTAAACACGTGGAAAGATGTCTCTACTTTTGAGGAAACTCCAGTTTTTTCCTGTTTCTCGGAGTCAGGAACTGTTAGGAGATAAAAGAAGCAAATGCTGCTGAAAAACAAAACAGGAACGCTTGACTGAACTGACGTAACTTCAAATGAACAGAGAAAAACTTACATTGATTTAGTAAAACTTTCTAACAGAAGAGAAGGAAAAGTGCAGGAAAAATAAAATCAGTTCACCTTACAGGAAGCATTTCCCAAACTAGAACTTTCTTTAATTAGATACTGAACTTTTTCTTTTTTTGGTTTAAAGTAACAGAAACTCCCTGAAAGCTCTAATGTAACAAATTCTGTTTCCCACACCAAACTGAACATAATGCTCGACTAATTAAACTGGTAAAAATCAACAATAAATTGTCCGAGAATTTATCGTGATAAACGATAATATTGTTGTTTTGAGACAATTTTCCAGCAATATTACTGCTATGAAATAATAATAATAATATAAGAACCAATTCTAAAAAATCAATAAACTTTAAATTCTGATGATCATTTAACACTGGAACTGGGAGACATTTTAAATATCCAGAATAAATAAACAAAACAACAAATAAAATGAATCATAAAATCTCTGTAAACAAAATTAGCCTTGAAGAAACGGTTTAAGTGAGACCAAAACACCAGACTGAATATTTTTCATATTAATTGAACAGTACTAACTCTGACATAGTTGACAAAATGAGGAAAAATTTTTATTTATGTAAATAATTTTACAAACAGAGGATTTGATATTTTGCTATTGAGGACATGTTGAAGTTTTAATTACTGCTCTGACTATGTTGTAATTTTAGCAAATGGCCTTTTTTTAACTGAGATAACTATTATTTCAACAATCGATTAATCATGATAAATTGATCACTGATTAATCAATTCATTGTGATTAATCAATTAATCGCCCTAAATGCCCGTACTATAACAAACTTCT
Source organism: Poecilia latipinna (assembly GCF_001443285.1). Lineage (NCBI taxonomy): Eukaryota > Metazoa > Chordata > Actinopteri > Cyprinodontiformes > Poeciliidae > Poecilia > Poecilia latipinna. The sequence goes on from NW_015114555.1 coordinate 10,682, forward strand.
AAAAGGGAGATTTTCTTTTATAAACATAAGATTCTTAGTTTTGCACAAAAATAACACAAAACATCTCAGGACACTTTTACAGAAAAAGCTTCAATCATGCAAACTTGATTCCAGCTGAAGAAGTGCTTCAACTTCTGTTCATTATTCAAATTAGTTTAAAACGTTTTCCACCCTGTTTAAATGGGTGCTTGAACTAAGACTAATTAAACTGGTAAAAATAAAAACATCAAAAATAAACTCTACTTGCAACAGATCAGAACAGATCATCAACAGCTGTGAAACAAAATCCTCCAGTTTCAGTTCAGGGGTGTTGAACTTTACCAAAGCGCAACAGACGGCGCTTCTGTTCGTTCAAATTAATCTAACTTAATCTAATCTAGTTCAGATTACCTAAATCTAGTGGAATGGTTTCATTTCTAATTACTCAGCTAATCTACGCAGATTAAACTTGTGTTGCATAAAATCCAGAAAGCCAACAAACGGCACACAACATCCCGACTCGTCTCGGTTCTGAAATGAATCGAAACATTTTCTGTGCGCAGCTCTGAGGAAGCCAGCGCCGCTCGCAGTGAGACGGCTGCAGGATGCATGCTGGGAAAGCCAATCGCCTGGGGAGCTAATTAATTGCCTGACTATGACTCCGTCGAGAGTCCCATGTCTGCCCGAACGCTTAGAGGCGGAACGTCTTAAACGCACAACAGATCACGCATGAAAACACGGAGCATGAGGATAAGAAACCATGAGTCAGTCATTTCACAGGCGGGTGAAGTGGGATCAGCTGCAGCAGCGAGCGTCGGAGGGAAAGTCAGGTGAGAGCAGCTGGCACTAATACATGACTGTTTCGCTCCTGCCAGACGCTTTATGGCAGCTCATTCTCACCCGGTAACATTTCCCTTTTACTTCTGCAGAAAATAAAGGGAAAATCCAACTGAAAGTTTGTCTTCCTAATCATAGCTGCAGTGTGGTCTTCAAGACTAAACCTCTACCATTCAAATACATATTTTAATTTATCATCTGCATAGAAGTGCACATCATCCAATTAACCGAATAATCGAAGCTCCTCCTCTGGGAAGTCTGACTTGCTGAATCCCATTTGTCTCTCTGTCCATCCGTCCTTCTGTCCATCCGTCTGTCCTGCCTTGCTGTCCCATTTCCTGCCACCTGTTTGTCCGTCCGTCCTTCTGTCCTTCTGTCCGTCCCTCCCTGCAGATGATGCTGCAGAGGAAAAGCTGCTCTTGGTTTAGCGCTTCGCTTAAAGACGCCCATCTACTATTAAGAGTCAGTCGCTGCAGAAACCGGGAGAAAACTCGACTCTGGCTGTCAGGAAAAGGTAACGGCTCCATTACCTACAACCTAGAAACCTCAGGCAGAATTACACGTTTGTTCTCATCTACGAAGTAAAGCCAGCAGCTGATTGAGGTGTTTATCCTCCAAAGTCGGCGCTGCGTGATGACATGGACGTCTGCGATGCCAGAGGTCAGTCGGCCTGATAAGGAATCTGAACGGCTTCACAGCGTCTCTGTGTGTCTGCAGCTCAGGGAGGGAGAGCTTTGAGTCTGGAGGCAAATCAAAACCAGAAAAATGTTTCTATGCTTTTTGTTGCTTTTGCAAACAACTGAAATCATTGTGCTGAGAGAAAAACACTAACAGCCTACTGATTCTTCAACTACATATCGCAAATATTTCATTGCTGCAATATTAGTGTGTATGGCTGAAACGATTAATCGTGATTAATTGATTATTGAAATGACTGTCAGCTAATTTAGCATTTGATTAATTGTTAAAAAGGTCATTTGTTGAAAGAACAAAACACTCAGAGCAGTAATTAATCCAAAACTGTACAAAATATAAACATTTTGGACTTAATATATAAATTCAAAGTCACAGTTTAATTTTAGCTTCAATTGGTTCAAATTCTGTAATTAAAAACATTTTTTTTTACCTTTTGCTAACAAAATATTATTAAGTTAATCCAAAAAAAAATCAACAGATCGGCTCTGCTGTACTGATGTTGAGCAGAAATGATTTTTACATGTTGATGTGAAAAGTGTTTTTTGAATCCTAAATGATTAAACGTTCACCAAAGGAAAGCATTTTTAACCATCTTAAGCATTTTCCATACAACATTAGAAATTAATGGACCATTATTTGAATAATCGATTCATCACGATTAATCGTTTCAGCTCTACATCTATTATGTGAGGTAGTGTGGGTCATCTTATTTTGAAATCTATTTTCTTTGATCATATCCAGACTTATTAACTTCGACATCAACAGCAAAATGTGAATAAATCCTGGTTAACTCAATATTTTGTGACTAATAAAGATTTTAAAAACATCTGAATGAGCAGGCGAAAAAATGACCCAAAATTAAAAGATAAAAAGAAAGAAAAGAGAAAGAGACAGATGGAAATATGGACGACACGACGACGTGGCGACCGCTTTGAACGAGCGGGAAGAATCGAAATGTCAGGGTGGGAGTGTGTGAAAGTGTGTGACGTATCAGGTGTTTACCTCAACATCAAACGCACGTCCACACACACACACACACACACACACACACACACGCAGAGAAACAAACACACACACACACACACACACACACACACACTCCAACATGGTTGCCAACAGGAACAAAAACCAAAAAGCACATTTGAGTCACATCAAGCATCGTCATCAGTGGGTGTGCAGCCCACTCACTTCTAAATATAAAAGCTCACATTTCTGTGAATGAATGAACGAATGAATAAATGAATGGATGAATGAATGAATGAATGAATGAATGAATGAATGAATGAAAGAAAACAGGCCGAAACTATTCAACACACTGACAACTGAGAAACAGCTCCACACTGTTTTGTAGATTATGTAATAATTCAACTCAAAGGAAACAAAATGAAAAATTGTTGGAGAAACTTTTGATTTTTTTTTTTGTGAAATATAAAAATCAGTTAAACTAAAATCCAAACCATCTGGCTGTTTAAAATGTCCAGCTGAATATTGTTATTATTGCAGATTGTTGTTGATACATTTGAATTTCATGGTTTATAATACAAACCATTTCAAACAAACTCGACTATTAGAGGGAAAAATGTAAAATATTTAAAAGCTCCAATAATCTGCTTGTATAAGATTATTAACCTGAAATAAATCAGGCTTCTCCATTCAGATATCACTGACATTCACCTTCATTTTGCTGCAGCTATAGTTAGAGATGTTACTAAAGACTAAAAGATGAAAAGGTATCAGTCAGGAAAAGGATACAAGAAGAAGCCCACAGCACTTCAAACAGAAGAGTATAAATACTTCAACATATTTTTACTCAAGTAAAAGTAAAAAGTAGCTGTTCAAAACATTACTCAAGTAAGATAGTAACTGGAAAAATATCAAACATCAGCAAAGCAAAAGAAAACTGCAAAAGACAAGAAGACGGAAACTGGCTAAGATGGCCGCCAAGAGACGAACCGAAGAAGATTGTGATTGACCTGCAAGTAGTGGTTCTGTTCTAGAAACACAAAACTCAAATCCACCAAATGAAAATCTTAAACTCCAATCAAAGGCTCTTCACCAAAGAGTAAGGATGATTTTACATTTCATGCAATGATGAATTTGTTTGTTTTCAGTTGAAATCATTAAAAAATGTTTATCTTTAGCATCGGTGGACGACAATAACCTGTTACTCTGGCGCTGCACTAACCCCAGTGACCCCTGCTTGTCATCTGTGCTTCTTTTCCTTCAGTTTTGTAAAAGTAATTAGAAACTGGTGAGCATTAGAGGCGCTGCTGTTTGTACACAATCTGCTTCACAGCTCCGCTCGCGTGGCTGCGCAGCAGATTGTCGCCGCCTGTCAGCACATGAAGCCTCAGATGTTTTTTTATTTACTTTTATCCAAGTCACACGTGTTTGACAGAACAGATGTACTTCCACTTCAATCGATGAAGACGCCTCCATCAGTCACACTTCACTCCCTGAGCTCAGTAAAACACAAATCAACCCTTCAGACACAAAACCCGATAGTCCGGAACACGCCGTTTGATTTCCACATCTTCAACATCTTTTACATTTTCAGCTGCTGCGGTTCATTTTCTCGTTGCACTAATTAAAAAACCTGTTCCTCTCCTCGCCTGTGGGGGCGCTGCCCCAACAACTGCTAAAGAAAACAACACAAAAACCTGTGAAGACGACGCTGAGCACATCTCCTTTCTTCACCAAATGGAAACAAAACTGAAGTAGTGCCAGATTTTAGTGTTTGGAGGATTTCTCCATTGATATAAGCTACAGGTGTGGACAGTAACTAGCCCAGCAGCCGCTAACGCTAGCAACGTTTTTTCATCTGGGCAAAAATTGTTGACTCAAACGTAGTCGCAAGGAAAAAAATCTAACCACATTAAAATAGCACAATTTTTTTCTTTTGGAAAGGGATATTTAAAAACTGGGAAACGATTTTAACAACGGCGTATTGGGGCGCTGCAAAAAGGCGGGTTGAATTTTCATCCAAAAAAATTTAGTGAATAACCTCAGAAATTTTCTAGAAAAACTTGGAAATTTTTGAGTTTCAGAAGTCAAAAACTTTTAACTTTTGGAAATTGTGGAAAGTTTCAAAATTCTTCAAAAGAGTTTTTTGGTAGAAATTTCACTCCTTTTTTGTCCACAATTGCAGCCTTGGTACAATGAAGCACATTTTGCACGTTAGCTATATTAAAGAAAAGCATCTAGTTTTCAGTTTCTTTTGGGCTTGATTGAATAAATTTATTTCAGTAGAGAAAACAGGATTTGGATCACTTAGTTTCAAAATGCTTGCTATATTTAGCCAAATTTAATGAAGAATAAAAGTTGACTTGGTTGGTTGACATGGTTTTTTACCTTTTCTTAAAGCTAAGTTATAAATTTTTTTATCATTTTTAATTGCAGTTGGTGCAGTGGACAAAAATCAGTCCACAAAAAGGGCCACAAATGGCCCCCGGGCCGCACTTTGGACACCCCTGTTGGAGACAAATGAAGCTCCGACAAACACAAATCAATTTTCTAACAATCATAACCAACTGGTCCAGTCAAAACCCAAAGATCCATAACATTCCAGGATTAAAGCTTCACACATGATCTCCCTTTCAAACACACACACACACACACACACACACACACACACACGTTTGTGTTGCTATCTTTGTGGGGACTTTCCATTGACTTCCATTCATTTCTACAGCCTAACCCTAACCATCACATACCTAACCCTAACCAACCAAAACTCAATTCATACCTTAGTCCTAACTCTGACCCCTGACCCAAAAACAGGGTTTCCCCTTGTGGGGACCAGGATCCGCTCCACAAGGAGCAATTGGTCCCCACAATGTAGTATATGTCAGGAAAATCGTCCCCACAAGGTATTACAAACAAATGCGCACACACACACACACACACACCGCTGTCTCGTGACTAACTGGAAGAAGAGCCATGAGTCTCTGTGATGCTGATATCAGCGCCACCATTCCCATCAACCCGTATGGGCCTCAGGGAGCAGGGACCTAGGGAGGCAGGAAGAAAGGGAGTGAGTGAGTGAGTGAGTGAGTGAGTGAGTGAGTGAGTGAGTGAGTGAGTGAGTGAGTGAGTGAGTGAGTGAGTGAGACGCTTCATGGATTCCTCTCTAACTCGGTGAAGACAAAAGGTTTGAACTGGAGCAGTTGGCACAAACAGGCCGTCACTATAAATCACTTAATCATGTGGTAAATTAAATCAATAGTTTCCATTTGCAAGATTTATCATTTCTCTCTTCAGTCTGGTTTTTGGTCTCAACTAAACCTTTTTTGGAAGAATAATTTTGTTTGCAGAGGCTTTATAATTTATATTATTTATTGTTTTGTTTATTCATCTTGGATATTTAAAATGTCTTCCAGTTTATTGGATTCTTGCATTATTATTATGTCATTATCATTATATTAGATGGAAACACCAATATTGTTATCGCAATAAATTCTGGGATAATTAATCAAGTGCACACTAAAGGAACACTATGTTGTTGGATTTCAGACACTAGAATGTTTACATACTTTAAAATTTTATTATTTGTTTATTTGTATTTCATTAGGATTTAATTTGTTTTAAATAGTTAAAAAACTGCAGAATATGCCAATTGTTTTCATTTGATTCCTTGATTTTCCTTTTGTTTGAGTTTCACTTTTTGAATTTATTTTCAATGATAGTCTCATTTATTACCTGTGCAATGTTTTGCATCTAAGCAAAGTAAATCAGAAAAACATTAATAAAAAAGGTAGCAGTGAGTGTTGAAAGCAGCAAAGAAAGGTTGGACATTTTGCTGCTTCTCGTCAAACATCCATATTCCTAAAGCGAATCCCGTCTGAGTTCAGGAAGCATCTGCCATCAATGTGTTTACATCCTCAGACTTTAATATCTGATTATAAATGTTGGTGATAGCAAGCAGAGACAAATATAGAAAGACCTGAACATCAGGAAGGAAACGGGGGAAAGTACTAAAGTGTGTAATAAAATGTTAATAGTTCCGGCACACGGGTTTTATTTTTATCTTTATGCATGAGGAGACACCATGACTCAGAGGCAGCACTGTGTTTACCACAGATAAAAAGCTCTGAATGCATCATGACAAACAAACTGAGAAGAAAAACAAGATGTTTTCACCTGCAGTACCAGTTATGAACACTAGGAGAAGGCTGGTTGTTATAAATATAAATCCTGTCAGACAAATTCGTACATCAGAAAAGCAGTTAAAACATTAATCCGTATTTAAAGAAAATGTGATCAATCAGAATAAGTCCCATCTAATTTTAAAGCAGAGTCCATTTAGTTTCCGTTTTGAAAAGCAGTGGCTGCATCAAAATGATGGGCAAAATTTATCACCACTTTATGCTGATATTTGGCTCATAATACAGTCATCTGCCACATCTATAAACACGTTGCAACGTGACGACATGAGCGCAATAAAGCTGATCGCTAACGATAACTAGCATTGGTTTCAGTTGTCAAGTTATCGACATAACGGCTAAATCTTTAATGTACGCCTGGTTCATTAAAGAAAAAGCCACGCAGAGCTTTGCTGCTAATTGCCAACACCGACAAAACAAAAAGGTCGGTTTTCCTGACTGATGACAGGGTCAGGAAAAGTTTGAATCTAAAAAAAATTGCGAGGGAGAGGGAAGTAGGTCAGTTTTGCTAGCTTGACTTTGACGACCTTCAAATGTAGATGTGCTGCACAATTCGGTGTGATTCAGTTGAATAAAAAAATCAATGAAATAAGGCGACCAACACGCCAACAGATTATCAGTGGAGCACCAGTTTTAAATTAACTAATCTGCCATCGCTGTGATTTAGCTACCACAGCGATAGCAGGTTAGCTAATAGCAGTCTATTAGGAATCCCTACAAAACAGTAAGAAATGCTATGATGCACTGCAAAAACACAAAATCTTACCAATAAATAAAACAAAACTAAAACTGTTTTGCATCCTTCTAAAAAACATTCAGAAACAAAGTGAGACATTCTTTAATGATGTGATGAAACTAAAAACCATGGATCAGCCTCACTGACGCAGAAAGGGATCAAATTAAAGGAAAAAGGGTTTAAATGAAGACGCCCCCTCTACATGTGAAGCCTGAGATCGGCGCCCGCCCACTGAACAGGGAGTTAACATGAACACCAACACACACCGAAACAGAAACACACACTAACACACGTGTGTTAGCCTGTGTTAGCTAACACAAGCTAACACAGGCTAACACGGGCTAATGAGGCTTCAGGGCTCAGCAGGGTGAACACTTCGCCTCAGCATTCACTGCACCGTCCAGTTACTATAATTAAATACAAACTTCCAGCTCTGTGTTGCTCTGTGCAAAAGTCATAAGACATTTTTCTTTTATTTTTTGCTGATAAAGTGTTTGTCAGGAGGGTGTTGTATTAATCATACAGCATTGTGCTGTGCATTGTGCTTTTTCCCTCCTAAACTCTTCCTGGTTGGTTTGTAGCTTGTTAATCTAAAAAACAGCAAATGATCAGAGGATATTTTTGCTTTTTAAGTTGTAACTCTGTATAAAGAAAAAAATAAAATCATGTTTCAAGCAGGTCTTTACCAACTAAGCAACAAATCAATAAATCACAGGATAAAAGAAAACAAGCTCAATAATTTCCATTTTTTTCTTTCTACCAAACCCTGGATGATGAAAGTCTTCAGTCTGGTGTTTTGGTCTGACTTCCAGGGATTCTGTTGTTTTTTTGTTGTTTTGTTTTTTTATTCTGGATATTTAAAATGTCTTCCAGTTCCAGTGTTAGATGATCATTAGAATTTAAAGTTTATTGATCTTTAAGAATGAACAATATTATATTACAATAACGTCTGGGACAATTTATCGTCCAGCAAAATTTGTTACATGACAGGCCTGCTATAAATATTTATAAATATTTGTTGAAGAACTTGAAACATTAGGTGAGACCAAAACACCAAACTGAAAACTTTTATCATTCAGAAAGAGAAAAATAAAAAAATCATGGAAATTAATGAGCTCCTTTTAATTTATCATGCAATTTATTAATTTATTTCTTATTCCAACAGGCCTATTAATCTCTATACTGCAGCATGTTGAAAATGCTAAAGCTAGTTAGCATAGTCACAGATGACAGCAATTAAACTGTTTTCCTGTAACAGTAAGTTGTTTATCCACCATTAGCACATTTAGCAGCAAGTACATGAGAATGACTGTCAGCGCTAAGCCCCGCCTCCTGGCTCTATTTGGTTGTTCTTGGTGCATTTCTTCAGTCAGACACAGCAGCTCAGGACGGAAGTGGAAGACATTGATCTTTTCACAGACTTGTCTCATAAAAAACTATCACAACATAGAGACAGTTTGTGTAAAAAATAAACATATTTATTTTTTACACATTTACAAACTGCAGTTTTAGTCAGTAACAACATCCACACACTCTGATAAAAACAGCCTGTAGTAGATAACATCCTCAGAGATACAGCAACACACACCAAATCCCTGCGTTTCATTGGTTCCCGTCTCACATGACACACATTTCTGAATCTGCCTGCAGCCGTCTAAATCCATGTCAATACATACATACGTGTGTGTGTGTGTGTGTGTGTGTGTGTCAGAGGGGGATTCAGGCTACATGACGTCAGACCTCCATTCATGAGCACCATCCCTCCTCCTCCTGTTAGCGTAGCCGCTAATGTGATACAGTGCATCACGTGGGGGTCCTTACCCCCTTCTCCAACCAATCAGAGCTCAGCGATTAAAGGCATGGGAAACACACGATGCTACACCTGCACATGTCGGGCTAAAGAGGCTTTCACAGGAAGTTGGACGATGAGCGTCACCCTACGGCTGTTTGGGATACGGACGGCTGGTTGGCACGGTGGCGGACGCAAAGTAGAAACAGGCAGAAAGGAAGAGAAACTAGAGCCACAAAGACGGAGATACAAACGAATCCCAAACACCAAGTCAGTTTGATACCCAGCAGGAGGAGAGACACACACTGCAGCTGACTTCAGAGAGGAGTCAGTGTGTGTGTGTGTGTGTAGAAGATGTCTTTCTATGACAGTGATGTGTGTGAGCTGCATGAAGAGGTTCTGCTGCCACATTTAGGAGAATTTAACAACTCCAGGATGATTCCAGCTTTGCCTCCAGGTGAGAACTGATGAGCAGGTGACCAATCAGAGGGGAGAGTATTCAAAACAATACTCCAGTAAAAGTGGAAATACTTTAATGTGGTTTTACTCTAGTAAAAAGTACACATCCAAGAAATTACTCAAAAGTACAAAAGTTAAAAATTAGGTACGGAGTAACTGATCAAAATATCATTTAATATTTAAAAATTTCATCATCAGATGGACCAAAATATAAAGTAAAGTGGAAATTTTGGTATTTAGAAACCAAAATGACAATAATTTTGCTCCTTAATAAGTAACAAAAAATAACAAATTAAGCAAAAATAAAATGTTTTAAAATCAGTTTTTTCACTAAAAAACTTCAGAAACCTTAATAGAAACTGCAGGTGTGAGTCTCAGTCTGGTGGATTTGTAGTTAAAACATGTTTGTTTTTCATTAAGTGGGAAGAAAATCCAGAGTTTTACTCAAGTAAGAGTAAAAATACTTTATAATAAAATCACTCAAGTAAAAGCAAAAAGTACAATACAGTAAAAAAAAGTAACTTTTTAAGTAATTTTTTTTCATAAAAGTTACTCAAGTAAATCTAATTGGGTAAATGTAACTAGATACAACCTAATCCTGGAGGTGATAACGCAGCGACTTTCTTCATATGTTTAGCAACATTTCAGACAAAAAAAACTGGTATCGGCCAAAACAGGTCAGGCTTTTTAAAGGTCAGTAATCGGAGATCAGCCTAAAAACTGGAATCGGTGCACCGCTAAATGAAGTTCAAACATTTTCAAAATATGTTTTCAAACTTTTCCAGCACCACAAATAAAATACAAATATTAGACAGCTAAGACAAAAAAGACTGTTTCAATTTGCCACCATCTTATGATGGTATATTACATTCTACCAGGTGAACTAAGATAAAACAAAATAGTAAAGATATTTAATTCGGATAGTAATTGACTAACCCAGAGCAAGAGAAGTTTGGTCAGTTTTAATTTGATTATTGCTTTACTTTGAGTCATATAAAATAAAAAATGCATATTTTACAACGTATTAAGTAAAAAAAAAAAGTATTAAATATACTTCCTCTTATACACAACAGAAATCAAGCACTTTCCAAACCTTGAAAAAATTAATTTCAATAATTTTCAAGGATTTTAAGACGGCAGATGTCAAGTACAAGGGGGTTTGTGGTTGTTTGATGCAGACACACACACAGATCCAGCTCTGACTGGAGGTAAACAACAGCCACTCCCCCCTCTCCCTGAGCCAACCGTAGCTGCACAGCACGCAGCAGCAGCAGCAGCAGGAGGAGGAGGAGGAGGCTGATGGAGGAAGAGGAGATGAGTTGCTCTAATTTCTTGATGTGTGCATGCGTGAGCTTGCGTGCTCAGCCTCCCTAAGCGCCACACATCGCCGTTCTCTGCTGAATATTTGCTAGATTTCCCCCAGGAATGAAATAAAAAGAGCATGCACATCCCTCTGCTGCTGCAAAACGTTCAGCTGCTTCCTCCTCCTCCTCCTCCTGCTGGTTCTCTCCACGCAACTTTCATCATGCGTGCATGAGTCTAGACATGAGTGGCTTGTTTAAAACGCACATTCCGCGCTGCAGCGACTGTAAAATAAAACCAACTGGAACATTCTCCAGCAGCGGTCAAGTTTACCTGCCTGCTGGATTCCTCGTTTCATTTTCCCGCAAAGCCTCAGATAAAATGCATTTCCGCTTCCAAAACCTGCCAAAGTGCGCACACAGCCGCCGGCCTAGCGCTGCCAGAGCGCAGCGGAGTGGACTTCAGAGGTCCTGAACGCAACACGGGAGCCCTGAACGCAGCTCGCATCCATTTTAAAGGCGTGAATAAATAAATGCTTTCCGTACCTTGGTAGGAGTCAGCTTTGGATTCACAGACGTCCTCAGTCCTGGATTAGATCAGATTTAGGAGATCATCTGGAGCAGGCACATGTAGTTTACCAGCAGAGGGTTGGTGCTGCTAAACATCCCCCCATACACACACACACACACACACACACACACACACCGGACACTTAAACCACGCAGGGTGACAGGACTGTCCCTCTTCTCCCGGCCTCCCCTCCCCTTTGCACTGCGTGTTGACAGCGCGTCAAAGACAGGAGTCCGAATCCAAAATGTGTAAAATCCCACTCCTGAACACAAACCCGGAGAGAAAAGTGGCGAGCAGTCAGTAGGAAACCAAACGCAGCGCTACCGCCGGCGTGCCAGGCTCCGAGATGCGCGCAACATGGAAAGCATGTCGCATTTTGCAAAAAAAATAAAAATAAAATAAAATTTAAAAAAATAAAAAATCTAAATAAAAATAGCAGCCGAAACGTGGAGGAGTCCCTATCCGGCTGTTTTCCTCCTTCGGAGCCAGCGGGAGGAGGAGAAGGAGGCTGGGGAAACAGAGGAAGGAGGGTGGCTGAACCAAAAAAAATAAAAAACGGGGATATATTTCCACAGGATGAGTCAGAAAAAACAACGCACGCCAGTAAGGCAACGGTGCTGGTTGAGAAATAAAACCCAGATCTGAGCTCGTCTCCAGTCGCTCCTCCGGCCGGTGAATGCCTGCAACACCGCGCTGCAAAAAATATATGCACAGGCGAGTCTGGAGCTGAAAACAGCAGAGAAAAGATTTTTAAAAATAATCAAAAGATCGACAACACAGAGAGGAAGGCAGGAAAAAATCCGATCTTATCATCTGCTTGAAAACTATTTTGGCGCCATATTTATGGCGTACTTTCAATTCACGGTTACAGAAAACTGTACTTCCTACTCTGACAAATGTGAGGTTGCAGCGCCCCCGTGAGGACAGGATGGATATTGAAGCTTCACCTGCCGGTTTGATGAAGCATTTCTGAATACTGGACAGAAGGAATCTAAATATTCGTTATTTTGACGATTAATCTTGCATTTTTTAATTTCATCACTTTAGTTTTTTATGCAATATTAGAAATTTTAAAATCCATATAAAATAATTCAATTTAATTTTTCAAAATAAAATAAAACTGTATTTGCAGCAAATGCAGCTAAAAACAAGGTTCGTTCATTTTTCAAACAGTAAAATTCAAGAACTTTTCAAGCATTTTTAAGGTCAGTTTTCAAACGTCCAGCCCCACAATTTGGAGATAAAAATACAACAAAAAAAAACTAAAAAGGACAGTTTTGATTCACTATTATCTATCATTTTTTACTGTTATTAGTAATATCTTGTGATAGTTTAAGACATTATACAGCAACTAAAACAGCTACTCACTAGCGATGGCTAGCATTGGTGTTAGCTGTCAAACTGTCAATGTAACATGCTAAATCTTAAATGTTCGCCTGATACTTAAGAAAAATGGACGCAGTGCTTTGCTGCTAATAGTCAACATTAAACAATTTGATAACAAGGAAAAAGTTTGAATTATAAAAAACAACGAGGGAGAGGGAAGTAGGTCAGCTATGCTAGCTTGACTATGACAACCTTAACATGCAGATGTGTTGCAGAATTTGGTGTAATTCAGTTCAGTTTAAAAAATTTTAAAAAGGCGACCCAAACACCAAATCTGACAGACGATTAGAGAAGGTGTTTAAATTAGCTAATGTATCATCGTTAGCACTGTTTTTTGGTGTTGACTCCTGATACATTAGTGGAGTTGTTGTCAACCAGTTGCTATGGCAACGAGCTTGTGTGTCGTGCAGCAGACACAGAGAGCAAAAAAGTGGTTTTTAGTTATTTTTCCTTTGCTCTGCTGCACTAAATTAATAAAAGCTTCATCTCCAGGTTTCATTTAGGTCACAGTTTTACCGCAGCAGCTCTGCTACAGATGGAAAAGAATCGTCTTGTTGCCCTCCAGGTTTGTGCGCAAGCGCGAAATTTCCAGATGTAAACAATAACATGAAACGGGTTTATATTAGACACTAGAGAAATCTGCAATGGTGTGATACTTCAATAAACAATGCATGCATCACATCAGAGAGGAAATTACATCAGAACGCATAAGGAAGACGATCACAGGGTGTTTCCTGATGGGACGCTGTTTCTGCCTCCAGTTTGTCCTGGAGAAGGTGAAAAACAAATGAGTGGGACGGTGCTGCTTCATTTGAATGGCTGCCAGAGAAATCCCTCCTCACGTCCTTCACCGCCTCATTTCACTTTGAGCAAAACAGCAGCACACGCAGTTTTTCACTTCCTCCCGGCGTCTCTCCTCTGTCTGACACCTGGTGCAGCTGAAAGGAGCTTTCAGAATCTCATCTATCTGGATAAGCGGTTCCAAGAGTGCTTCTCCAGGCCTGGAACTGCTTATGGACTGGTTCGGTTCGTTTAGGGTCCAAAGTTGCAACATTTGTTAAATGATCAGGTGTTGCAGTTTGATTTAACACTGTACTGAATGTGAAACACTCAGAGCATTAGGGCCATAATAAGAAGAAATAAAATTTAAAATCATGAGAATAAAGTCATAATATTTTGACTTTATTCTTGTGTTGTGTCAACGTTATTCTCATGACAGTTTATTTTTGTAATATTATGACATCTAGTAATTTTATGAATTTATTCTTGTTATTTAAGTTTTTCATTTTCTTAGCCTGGCCGTAATTCTCCGTCATGTAAACCAACCAAACCCTTTGAGCAACCTGTTCCCCTCCTGGCCTGTGGGGGCGCTGCACCAAGAACCACTGAAGGAAACGACACAAAAACCTCTGAAGACACTGAGAGCAACTTCCTTCTTCACCAGATGGAAACATGATAAATTAAAACAAACTCAATCATTTACATAAGCATGATTGATCATTTTTCTCATTCTACCAAACACCGGATGATAAAATTTTCAGTTTAGTCTTTTGGTCTAAAGTAAAACTTTTTTTGAAGGACAATTTTGTTTACAGAGACCTGAGAATTCATTTTATTTGTTCTGTTTTTTGTTTATTTACTTTGGATATTTAAAATGTTTTCCAGTTCCAATGTTAGAATTTAAAGTTTTTTGATCTTTGAGAATGTGTTCTTACATAATTATTTCATAGATGCCATTATATTACTTGCAGAGTTGGGTAATAACTAGTTACATTTACTCAGTTACATTTACTAGAGCAACTTTTATGAGTATATTTTTTTTGGATGGCTAATTTTTACTTTGACTTGAGTAACAATATGTTGAAGTAGTGATACTCTTACTTTAGTACATTCTTTTGGTATTTTACCCTCTGATTATTTGAAAATGGTTTCAAGACAACAATTTTATTGTTTATTGCATTAAATTCTGGGACAATTTATCGTCCAACAGAGATGGAAAAACCTCGGGCAAAAACCTGATTATAGAATTTAATGACGTTTTTAAGAAATGTGTTTTTGTATTGTATTTTCAAATGTTTAATGATCACATCTGGGTTTTTCTTGGCCGACTGGACGTGTTTCCCCATTTCCTCCTGAGTCAGCGTCCATCAGGTGACTGGTCAGAAAACCGCTGGCGGCCCAGAGAGGATTATTTCAGCATCAGGAGATATTTCAAGGTGAGAAACGATTGTCATAAACTTAATGGGTCGGCTCTCTCAATAAAGCAGCGGCTTGTATGACTTGGAAGCGGTCCAAAACATGCTGCATAAAGAAGTGCCTGCCGGTGCATTTTTCTGGGGTAATTTAAGAAGCACTCAGTTCCTATAGGTGCTTTCATCATTTTTTAAAAACTGTGGATATCCAGAGACCAGGGCTCAGAGACGTAAAATCATATTTCACGAGTAAAGTCAAATCACATTCTTTTCATACCAGATCAGATTTTAATACTTTTTAGTTCTTGCTGTTTTTCTAAGTAAAAATGACATTTACGGAAAATATCTTCAAAAAGTAAATTTTATTTCAGTCATCTCTGATAATTTTTGATTTATTACAAGAACATGGTAATTATATTACCAGAATAAAGAAACAATTTTACCAGAAAGAAAAAATAAGTAATTTCAATAAGAAAAAGCTTGAATTGTTTTTTTTTTTTTTTTTTTTTTTTTTTTTTTTTTGGGGTTTTCATAAAATTTCTTCTTTTTTCTCCCAATAATATGTCTT
>NW_015114555.1:29475-124476 GCF_001443285.1 Poecilia latipinna
TTTTTTGTTATATTTTGTGTTGGAGTTCTCATAAAATTACTACTTCATTCTCCTCATAATATGACTTTATTCTTATAATATTAAGACATTATTCTCATACTACTTCAACTTTATTTTCATATTACTGTGACTGAAAAACCTATCAAGATATTTCATATCAGTCAATATCAATTATTGATCAGTTTTTTTGTTTTAATTATCTGAAATAAAGCAAACTGATGTCACAACCTTTCCTGTTTTATCCAATTTTCTCTGCTGTATTTTTTATTTTTAAGCAGTTATGAGGCACAGTGGTGAAACCTGAAACTGCTGTGCAAGTTACTCAAAAAGTTGTTGCTAGGCAACCAAAGAGCGAGTGAGTTGCTAGGTAACCAAAGAGCGAGAGTTAGAATGTACATGTACCCAACTTTGGTCATATTTGCATGTTTTTGTTTTTCCTTAATATACATAAAAACTCTGTGGCAGCATTAATGACTCGAATTGACAGATGAAAGACACATAAATGACAAAAACATCTCATACCCCATTCATCAACATCAGTTTGATTACCTACTTTTTTTTATCGTCACCTGCCTAGTATGTAATATTTGGCCAAAAGTGGGTTTTTTCTCCTAAATTATATTTTCGCAAAAAAAAAACTTTGAAAGGTGACAATATGTCCGTTTGGCGAAGCAGTGTTGTGAAAAGTATTTTTACCTTCTGTTGGTTACATTTTTCTAAATAAATACAAGATACTTATTGTTTTGTAATACAGTGATCCCTCGTTTTTCTTAGGGGTTGCGTTCCGAAAATAACCCGCGATTAGTGAAATCAGCGAAGTAGTTACCTTTAGTTTTTACAATTATTATACAGCATAAATACATACTCTACATTGAAACCAAAGAACAAAACCTGTTTTCAGGTCAGCGGATGTTCATCAATCGGGCCTTAATGTGATCTGGAGTCATGTCATTAAATCGTCTCCTCCAAGCTGCCCTGTGAGACTCACAGCTGGATCTGCGGCAGAGCGATGGATCTCGTCAAGCCTCTGATCGGGTTTTGCGCTGATTCTGGCCACAGTTTTTTCCAGCTGGCATTCAGAACCGCGGTATAGGACAATTCAGCTGCTTAAGTCCTGTTCGACCTAAAGAGGCCAGCAGTGAGAGGCTTTAGGTAAATTATTTACACGAAAATGTCTAAATTCACACAGAAACATAAAGACAGAACACTAAATAACACAGTTTATCAGACATAAATGTTCAATCGGGGGCTTTAAGTGTCGGTGTACAAAGACATGTTAAATCAGTATATAGTGGACGACAAAAACATCGATTTAGGTCGTTTGTAATTACATAGTATAATACAAACAGATATTTTCTTACTTTGTTTGGATATGAAGTCCACCAGTCTCTCTTTGCGATTTTTCTTCAAATAAACGTAGGAAAATATAGCAGTAGCCTTGCTTTCCTGAGCTCCAGCTAGCTAACTAGCACCAAACCTAGCCCGCTTTTTCCTTGAACTTTGACATTACGTACATTACGTAAGCACGTGATTACGCTAGCACACTGTGGGCACGCTCCTTGTTCACATTGGCTACAACAGAAACAAAGGTTGTTTTCCCTGATTAAAAGTTTTTTTTTTTTTCCACTGGTACTGATTTTATTCACTATAGATTAGTTTAATTTTGCAGATGGTTAACATAAGGCTGAGTTTTATATAAACAGTTTTATATAAAGATATGGTTAATTTGTTTTTTGCATTGTTTTAAAATGGCATCCAGTAAATAAAATGTCAGCATTTTATTTTATTTTTCAGAACATTTTAATTAATTGCTTTACTTTCTTTGAAAAGGACACTCACTGGTTGTTCCTTTGCTGTAAAAAAAAAAACACTATGCAATCACTGTAATTTTCACTGTATTATGGGTAATCCTCAGAGCCATGAGGATCGCTGATGGTGAATAAAAGAAACAACTGATGCCAGCCTGAGCAGTCCCTTGTCATTCATTACCACACCAAGAGAAGCCACCAGATCCACATAGGTCATACTAGCATAATCTTTTGAAATTGATTATTTTTAATATTTCAATGGAAATATTACAGCGCTTCCTTCAAATAGTATCTAAAACATTTATTTCCATAGTTGGTAACAACAGGTAGCTCGTTTCATAGGCAACATTTGGATAATAGATGTAACATCTATTAAACTGAATTAAACTAAACATTTAGCGTAGTTTCACTGAGCTTCCACATGACCTAGAAAATTATGCAACATAACATATAATAGATGAGTAAAATGGCATATATTTTATTTGAATTTATTATTTATTTCATTCATTTTCAGTTTGAAAAGAATGTGTCACAAGTTGATATAAAAACAAGTTCTTAATGAAAAGAAGTAGTTGGAAGAAAATAAAATTATATAATCTACCCCTTTATTCAAAAGTCAGTTTGCTACATCAGACTATCAATCAATGATCCTTATACAACAACATACAACGTACCATTAGGACCTTGCTAAGAGAATAAATAAAAATAAAATTAGGAAAATAAAGTCCTAATACTACAAGAATAAAGTCATGTTATTATGAGAATGAAGGGATTACGAGAAAAAAGTCATAAGAGAATGAAGCCGTAGTATTACTAGAAAAAAGTAATTATATTAAGACTTTATTCTGGTAATAACTACATTCCTGTAATATTATGATTTTAGTCTCGTATTATTTGTACTTTATTCTCGTAATGTTATTCTTGTTATTCTCATGCAAATTCATTCTCACAGTATCCTGATAATCCTAATAATTCAATTTTTAAATCTTTGTTCCTCAGTATGGCCCTAATACATTGTATTAAGCACAAAATAGGCAAAAAGACTATCTTTGTAAATTTAATGAATCTTCTTAATTGAAAATTAAAAGTAAACTATCCATAGATTAGTTTCAGAGTAAACGGGTATATTTGTAAACATTTTAATGCGAGTTAATCGCATAATAATTTGAAGCGATTTGACCTGGCCTTGCTTCATGTGAGTTGCTATGTCGCTCCACCACCACAGTGCGGCGCTGCTGGGGAAAATACGTCACCGGAAGTTGCGTTTTCGTACACGAGAAAGATGTCTGCGCTCGACGTCCAAGATTTCATCCAGCAGAACCGGGCCACGGCCCAGCAGGTGGAGACGTTTCGGGGTTACTGGGAGAGTGACAAGCACTGGGAGGCGCGGAGGGAGTTCATCCTGCGGAACATGAGCGACTTTGAGACGGATCGGCTGGACCATCTGCTGTCCCTGTCCATGGTGTGGGCCAACAACGTCTTCATGGGCTGCCGGTACTTGAACGCACCACAAACCCCTTTTGCCGAAATTAACCATAAATCACAACATATTTATTAGTTCATGTTTTAGGAATTAGCAGAACTAGGTTTAAAAGTTATATTATGAAAACTGGGGTTTTAAATAATCGGAGTATTTACACCGGAAGTGTAAATGTTGTGACAATTACAGTTCTCCCGTACTCCTCTTTAGTTTAGTTTCCTCCTTTCCTTATTTGTCCACTTTGGTTAATTATATCCTTCCCTCCGTGTCCCTCCTTTTATTTCTTACTTGTTTCCTATTCTATCTCTTCTTTCCATTCTTCCAACCTACATTTCTTTTTTCTTTCATCCTTCTTTACATTCATTTATATTCTTTTTTCCATCCAGAGTATACCAAAGTTTTCTGTATAGGAAAATGTTCCATCTTTTATCACATCAGCATCAAATTATCACTTGCAGGACTTTGAAACAATCATGCAAGCATCTGAGTATTTAGAAGATTCGCTCACATCAGATCTTTATAGAAAACATTTTTCTCATTAAAACTATTTTAAGACGTTCTGGTAAAATTGCATCTTTTTTGCAAATATGGCTATATTCTCGTAAACAAAAGCTTGTCCGTGATTCTCCGTTGTACAACTCAAAGGAGGGATGATTGGAATAAAAGCCCCTTATTGAAAATATTTCTGTTATTTGTAATTTATTTTTTAGAAAACGGGAGAAAAATACCGAATAAAATCGGATCTGGTATGAAAAAAAATATTTTAAGTTTTTAAGCCAGAACCTTCTTTAATCCATAAGATACAGTCCAAATAAAAATGCCTCTTCTTCTCTGTCGGTAAAAACTGCTGTTCTGTAGCGACTGACCCGGTCTGTTTGCGAACTGCAGCTACAGCGCGGCGCTGCTGGAGAAAGTGAAGGAAATGGCCGAAGGCATCGTGGTGGAGGACGCGCCCGTTTTCAAGACCAGAGATGAAATCATTAAAAGTCAGCAGGTCGGTTGCCTTGGAAACGCATCAACTTTTAACCCGCTGTAGGAGGAAATCCTGACCGACTTGTTTCTGCTCTTGACAGGGCCGATGACCGGAACCGGACCCGTCGGGTCAGAACCGGAATCGCTGAAATGTTTACCAACATGGACCAAGTTTTTATGGTTTTACAATATATTTTTTAAAATCTTGTAAAGAAATGGCTGTATTTTCAGGGTATAGGAGCATCTCATTGCATAACTTTTTAACGACTTTACTAGAAACGCACTGATATGAAGATTTGTTGTGATATTTAATACTGTTGTTACAGCCGATAATCAATATTACATACATTTCTCTACCGTTTTGACACCTTTGGAAAGAATACAACAAATAAATATTGGTTCCTATCAGCCTAATTATATTTATCGATATGTTAAATTAGTAATATCGGCCGATACTGATATCATGCATCACTAGATTTTACTACATTCAGCTATGAATAATTATGTACATTTACAGTGAAACTGCATGTTTTAATGTGTTTTATAGCAGAATAAAGAATCTTGTTTTTAAACTCTGATTTACTTCAAATAATATTGGTGATATTACTAAGGCAGAAAATTAAAAAAAAGAGATCAGAAAAAGTGGGTAATTTAAAATCAGTAACATGCAGGTTTGAGAATTTAGATTTAAAATGTAAAACAAATCTTTTTGCAAAGTCAGCTTTTCTTTAACTGTGCAGAAGTTTTTACATTGACACATTAAGCTAAATCTCGTTATCCGTTTTATGACTTGCTGATAATTTGGTGTTAATTTATGGCATTGTTTCAACAGTTTCTTTTTTCTGTGTCTTATTTGAAGGCTTTAAAATGTAACAAGGGTTTCAGCTACACAAGGAGCTGCAGCAGCCAAAACGGTTTCAGTTACTCTGAACCTAAAAAATGCCAAAAATACTGAGACTGCTTGAGAAAATTCAGATTAACAAAATCTAGATGGCTTATAATGCAGTTTGATAAACAGGCCAGGATTTTTAAGATTTGATCAAGCTAATTATGTACAAAAATTATCACCCAGAATTAAAAAAAATATTATTGGAAGTTGAGGCTTAAGATCCAAGAAAACCCCCTGAAAATTAAAAAGGGGTCCAAAGTGTGGCACTGTGGCTGTTTGTGGCCCTTAGAAAATAATTGACTCAAAAACTGTTAAAATTTCCTTTTAAAAAGGTAAAAATCCAAAGCTCTTTTTTGATCTTTAATGGTATATAGGTTTTATAAGAATAGTTTACCGTTGAGCAGGTAAAACTTAAAAAAAAAAGTAAATACTTTTGGCATTAAATTTGCCAGTTTTGTAGAAAGAAATCAACTTAGACCCTAACCCCAAACTTTGTCACATGACCAATATTGCCGAGTCAAAAATATTCACCTGGCAGAAAAACAACTAAAATCAAGAAAATGGATTGTTTTGCTGCATTAAAAAAATCATCTAGTTTTCAAAACGTACCAAAGAAGTCAGAAAGAAACTTCTGTCAAAGTCTGAAAAATGTGTTTTATTATGTTTATACAGCATATTATTTTAAGTATACATTTGTTTCTCAAAATTTGATAGCATATTCTGTTTACTAGGTGAAATAAGTCACAAGCCACTATATGAGCATCTCTGTTTAAGAAAGGGGGGTTCCGTTTCATGTTGGCGGATCGGGTTCAGTCATGACTGTTTGCTTAAGGAGAATTTTGTTTTTCCAAGAAAAAGAAAATAAAAACATAAAAAAAGGTACAGACACCAAAAAGAAAACATTTAAATCTTCACTGAAGGTTTGAACAGCGAGAAGGTGCAGCAGCTTGTTTTCAAATTAAATAAAAGAAGAAGAGCATCACTTAATTTTGCATTTTATTTTTTCCTTAATATTCGCAGTCAAGTTGTTTTAATAGAGCCACCAGAAGCATGGACACTTAAATTGTTTTGTTTTGGGAGAGAAATTATAAAATAAAACAAAAATAAAGCTTCCCTCCTACCTGACAGACTTCCCTTCAATCTGCATTTATTTATTATAAAACATGATGTGGAAGCATCCCACTGCAAAAACACTCCATTTTAAAGTTGTTTTGTTTCAGTACAAATATCCTAGTGCACTTAAAACAGAAATTTAATAAGTAACTTTTCAGCAAAAAAAAAAGAGCTTGTTTAAAGTCAATAATCCAGTAAAGTTTATTTAAAAAGTAATATTTCCACTGTCAGATTATTTCACACCGTTACCTAGCAACCCTAGCCAGGCCCAGCCCGTTACCTAGCAACCCAGTTCTAGCTCCAATGCCAAATTATTTCACTTATAAACATGGGTAAAATATTTTGTTATAAGTGAAAAACTGTCAACGGAACTGAAACTTTTTCATTGATAAGGAATTATTTATTTCAAACCATCTCTTATGCTGAAAAGTTGCTGGTAAGCTAGCACACTTGAAGTAAGACAAAACTGATATTTGCACTAGAAAGTAAACCAAAACTAAATTTTGTGTTTTTGCAGTGCCTCCATAATGCTATTTTACCTGCTTTTAATGGACACTCAGGGGAATTTATTTCCCAGCCAACACAAACAAGGAGGGAGAAAATTAGAAAACAGCAATGCAAAATGAAACGTAAAAACATTATTTCCTCTCTCATAAGAAACCTCTGTCGTGTCGAGTCGGGGATTCGTGATTCACCTGCACTCCTGCTGCTGCTGCTGTCTCAAACTAACTGAATCCAAACCAAAGCAGAAACGGCGCGGTGGCCGTTCTTTGTTTAGTTTAACTGAGGATCAGTGATATTTATGAGCGCTGAAAGGCATTTCCTGGGTTTTTCCACAGCTTTTAAAAACGTGCCGATTTGGTCGTTAGCGTTTCCTTCTCAAACCAGAAGAAAAAAAAAAACAAAAAAACAAAGTAAAACTTGGGCATTAACCGCTTTTAGTCCAACCAAACATATATTACAAGTTTTCTTAGCAATAACTTATCCCACACCATGCAATAAAAAAGACAAGAAACACAATTCAAGATGGAAACCCAACACCCCAGATTTCCTACAATGCATCGGTAAGCAACTTGATGTCTGTTCAGATTTGGTTTTCCTTTTTACTTATCAGGGTGGCACTTGAGTTTTGATAGTTACTGTTGTTTCTTGATGAGCGGCTGAAGAAGAGGGATGATGATGAGGAGGGGTGATGAAGACGATGGGTACGGAGAGGAAGACGCTCAGCCGTCCACCCAGCTCTGCTCCACGATGGCCGTTACCCGCTTCTCGTACTCCCTCTTGTTTTCCTGGTAGAGCTGCGCCGCCTGGCTGTTGGCCGGGCTGTTGGGGTTCGGCTCATCAAGCAACGACTGCACACAACAAATTTTTAAAAATTATTTATTCAAGTAAGATCTTTTTATTCAAGTAAAAAAAAAAGTTTCATTCAAGAAAAAATGTTTTTTTAAGTAAATGAAGTAATATTCATTAGTGTTGAGAAGCATTTCTATTACTGTCAATTTAACACTTAAAAAAATCTCACAGCAATATTTTTTTTAATTTATCGACAGACAATATATTTATTTATGTAAAACTACACATTCTTACTGAGCTATTCAAATTTAAATACTGAAATATTATTGTTCAGGTTGCCACTAGGAGGCGCCAGCCACAAAAATGTCATTGCTAATAAAAGCCAGAATCCCAGAATATTAAAAGAAAGTGGAAAAAAAAAGAGGTGCAGAAGCAGCAGGAGAAACTACGTCAGTATTCACCACATGTCTGTATGGAGTCAGAGACACCTATTAAAATATAATAAAGTACTTCTTATGATTAAATAATATTTAACATCTTCTCACACTGATGTAATTTTACAAGTATAAACTGATTTAATTTGATAAAATATTTAAGCATCGCTGTGTGACGAATCTACAGTGTTTCAGTTGTAATTTACCGATTCTCTTGTATTCAGACGGATTGTTTAAAGTTTAGTTTGCAGAAATGTAAACCGACAGACCTGGATGGACGTGAGTATGGACGACACGTCGTACGTCGGGCTCCAGCGATTCTGAAGAATGTCTAAACATATACTGCCGTCAGCGTAAACTGGAAAACGGGAAACAATATTTTAAATTTAAGCAGGTCATTTCCAAGTGAAAAACGTTGTTGAACAATAAAACTCATGCAGTTTGCAAATACAGGATGATTATATAACCTTTTTAATAATATAAATATCATGGCTGTAAATGTAGGAGATAAATTATTTCAGCTTTAATGGATTTGAACTAAACCTAGTTAAAACTCAGAAATAAACTAAAAGAGCAGCTTTCAAAGCAAATTAAGTTGATAAATGACAATGTTGAGACCATCATAAAGTAATTTATTGATAATGTTCATCTAAAAGACCAATAAAGTTCAACTTTGTAAAGGACACGACCCAATGGAACCGGAAAACATTTTAAATATCCAACAACTAAAAAATTACACAACTTGAGCCATAAATAAAATGAATTATAAACAGAAAAAACAGAATTTCCCTTCAGCAAACATCAGAATGGAAATGGAGCTAATTTTAATTTATCATGTGATTAAATGGTTATCTTGATTTCTTTGAAGGGAAGAACAAAACTGGAAAAGTTCATAAAACAGTGTTTAAGATGCATTTTACAGTTGTTTCTGCTCTAAATGTGTAGATAATCAGAAAAGGTGAATGTGTTTGTTGCTGCAGCATCCCTCACCATTTGGATGAAACATTTTGGAGACGAACCGAACCGTGGGGGGCTTGTTGGGATACTCCTCTGAAAACTCTATCAGCAGCTTAAATGTTCCTGCAGAGGCAGAGAGGGAGACACGAAGCTTTTAGTCTGCAAGAAAGATGCAGATGTGAAAAACGGAGACGCTGCTGACAGCAAAGGAAACCATGAAGGGACTATAAGTATCCCTTACTGCAGCAAAATCTGTTTATTGTGCAGGATTAGACAGGAGCAGGGAGGGAGAGGCTGACAAACGTCAACTAGAAAAGCAGGACCAGATCCTTCAATATCAGACAATATTTGTATTTTTATTTCATAAGCAGTGCCAAAGCACAGCAAATTATTCTGAATCCACATTTCCTCGTAGCCAATAAAGTCTATTCACATTTTTTGCAAAGTTTGAATAAACTAAAGCGTAGAAACGGATCATGTGAAGCAAAGTACCGAACAGACAAAAACCTGCTGCTGTTCCAGAGACGTAATGAAGCTAAAGACCAACAACCTGAGCACCGGCCAACCGGCCGACCGTTTTTAAATCTCAACCTATTTTTATTTTAATCATCATTAGCACTTCACATTTTAAACATCTCAAACTGACAAACTGGATTTTTCCATCATTTTTACAAAGACATTCACAGAGAAACTACAACTGACAAAATCAGCTTACAGCACAGAAAGCAGCTGAAACATCAGTGATTAAAAATTACAAAGTTCAAAACAGGGCTGCACAGTGGTGCAGCTGGTAGAGCCGTTAACTTGCAGCAAGAAGGTTCTGGGTTCGATTCCCGGCCTGCATGTTCTCCCTGTGCATGGTGGGTTCACTCTGGGTACTCCGGCTTCCTCCCACAGTCCACAGACTGTCAGGTTGATTGGTCTCTCCAAATTCTCTCTAGGTGTGAGAGTGTGTGTGCATGGCAGTGTGTCTCTGTGTCCAGGGCGTCCTGTCCAGGGCGTCCTGTCCAGGGCGTCCTGTCCAGGGCGTCCTGTCCAGGGCGTCCTCGCCTCCCACCCAGTACATTAGCTGGGGAGGCAGCAGCACCTCCTGACCCCACTAAGGGACAAGGGTGTAAGAAGATGAATGGGAGTTCAAAACAAAACCTGAAGAGAGGCTGCATGTTAGCAAAGCTCTACTCCAAACTTTTCCACATGGAAATGATGAGAAGTCACAAGAGAAGGATTTCCTTATAATAATGATAATAATTATGAAGCCTACTTGTTCTCCAATCAAAATGCTCCAGAACTACTCATGTATTTCCATATCCAGCTCTGTTACTTTTGCAGAGTTGTGTTCGCAGCTCCAGGCTGCGTTCGGCTGAAGGAGACATGTGGCTCCACTTCAATAAAATTCTGTTTTGGTAAACAAACCACTTTATGAACCCAATAAATCCAAACGTATAACTTACCATCTTCGAATGGCGTCCCCACAGGCCTGCAGCAGACAGAGAGAGAAAGATTAGATTTATAAGTTCAACACCGATCTGATAACCTGAGGCAGAGCGTCACTTTCTATAGCAGAGAATGAGAATTAGTAGATTAGACTTGTTTGTGTCAGGTTGTTTTCTTATGGTATTTAATTTAGGTATGTTAAGCCAATTATATACTTTGTTTTCGTCGTGTCGCATTAAATCACACTGAGGCTGAATATAAAACAAAAATAAAAGAAATCTGCACAAATACGGTGCAGAGCTAAAGCCTTCGTCAGCCAATCAGATTGCTTCAAAACAACAACTTCCTGTTAGCAATTAAAGATGGTGGCAGGAGGTTCATTTAACTGGACAGATTAACTAATTTTAAATAGTGTATTAGAATATCAGGCGAGAGGCGGGGTCACCTGGACAGGTCGCCAGTCTGTCACAGGGCAACACACACACACACACACACACACACACACACACACACACACACACACACACACACACACACACACACACACACACAAATTAGCCTGAGCCAAAGAATATAAAGTTAATAAAACAAGACTGGAATTATGTCAAAGCAAGAATGTGAAGGCTGTTATAACATATTTTACTGGACAATAAATTGTCCCAGAAGTTATTGCGATAAACGATAATACTGTTATTTTGAGACCATTTTCCAATAATATTATATTAATGACATGATAAAGCAAGAACACTTTCTCAAAAATCAATAACTTAAAAGCCAACTGTGGATTTATCAAACTGCAGTGCGAACAAGTTTTCTCACATCTTCACTTGGGTTTTATAAATAATAGTTTTTAGTGATATTATTATTTCCTGTGGATATTCGGCTATGTGTGGCTTAGGCCTGAACGAGACGTTTTAACTAAAATAAGTGAACCAAACCTCAGATCTAAGCTGAATCGTGTCGTTGGTTCATATAACATGAAGCCAGGCGTTTGGCACAGAGATCTGATATTTTATTAAAGCAAAGAGGCGGCTGCAGGATGTGAGCATCAGAGGTAGAGAGGAGACGGTGGGGTGGAGCTGCATTTAGAACATGACTCACCCAAAAATAACAGCGTTCCACAGCATGATGTTGTTCTCAGACGGCGCTCCGCTCACACCGGTGGGAGGGTCTTCCTGAAGTCTGAGGAGAGGAAGAAACGATGAGGAGGAGAGGAAGAAACAAGGAGGAGGAGAAGAAAGAAGCGTATTTCAGAAGAAGGCAGGCACAACAAAAAGATTTATAAAATAATAAAAATAATAATAAGAACAGCAGGAAAAATAGCCAGAGGGAGTGATGAACGAGTGGAGCATGAGGCGACTAATTAACTCCTTGACAACGGGACAATTATCAGTCAAAACAAGAAGCTGCAACATGAGGCTGTGTGCAGGATCAGCAGCACAACGCCAACATGCTGCTTCCAGGGCTCTGTGGCTGGAAACGCCGCTGACGCAAACTCAGGCATAAAAACACTCTCATATACTTGGAGATTAAAA
Source organism: Poecilia latipinna (assembly GCF_001443285.1). Lineage (NCBI taxonomy): Eukaryota > Metazoa > Chordata > Actinopteri > Cyprinodontiformes > Poeciliidae > Poecilia > Poecilia latipinna. The sequence continues at coordinate 41,391 of NW_015114555.1, forward strand.
ACTAAAGTAAAAAAGGAATAATCCAAACTGTGTATCGTGGGGTTGGTATTTATCGCATCATTTATCACTTATTGTGATAAATTTCTTAATATAAGAATTCTGATTTATTGTTTTCATAAAGTCCAATTAATGATGTTTTACTGCTTCCTCCACTGCTTGTTTAATAAAAGTTTCAGGATATATTAATAAATTTGAAAATATATTAAATTAACTTAAAATAATAGACAAAAAAACATGTAGTTTTGATATTAAAGAACTGCTGTTTTGGTAAATCTGGATAATAAAATCAATCACAAAAAAATATTGAGAAAGACTCATGATCAATATCAATAGATAACTGACAGAATAATCAATAAATTTACAAAACTGATCCAGAACTGCACAGCATTCTGGGAGATGTAGGCACAGGAAAGACTTAAGCTGCTCATAGCTAGCTAGGAAAGGTTGGCGGCATTAACTCACTCACTCACTGGTTACCTAGCAACTCGCTCACTCTTTGGTTGCCTAGCAACAGCCTGCAGGCTAAACTGCGCAGATCGTGGCACTATTTCAGATATTTAAAACAACAAACAACAATCATCAATATTGACCGATATGAAATCCTTCCATTGTGTCTGTCAGCCATATTATCCAGACTCTTATGTTAAAATAAACTATCTGTATTCAAACTGTAAAGCACTGATGCTCTGCAGTTAATGCGTCTCTGCATGGTCAGTGTTTTGGTCGCTCTGATGAGCTTTGTTGATGCCTTGATGCTGATTTCCTTGCTTTCTGCAGAACAGAAAGTAACTCAGTCACATGATTTCTAAATATCTAAACTTGCAGAAGCAAAGCAGCAGTCAGGAAACGTCATGTGCTGCAGTTTCTCTCTGCTCTGCAACAAAACAACTTCCTACTGACTGGCTCAACTGGAACATGTTTACACATTTAAAGTGTTTATGGAACTTTTCTTTAGACATCTTTTCTAAAATTAATCCAATTCATTCCCTAAAAATGGACCTTTAAATTCACAAATCTTGAAGATCTACTATAATAACCTTAAGTTCTATTCATATTGCATTTATTTTAGTGTTTGAGTTTTTAAAAAGTACTCCAGTTTTTAATTTTCAGTAATTAAAACATTACATTTGAGAACATGCTAATCTAATCCTGTGCAGTAGAACGTCTAAGTTTAAGAAATGTGTCTTCTATCCGGTTTACAACCCGACTGATTAACCTGAAATAAAAATAATTCAGCGCTTATTTGCCGTGTCAGTTGTGGTTTCACAATCTGAACTTCGACAAATGATCTGAGACACGCAGAGAAAAATGCCACAGCAACGACTGCCTGGCAACAGAGACGGAGCAAATCAGAGCCGCCATTCTAAATTAATTTTCCAACACCAGTCTGCTGCGGATTACAGAGCAATGAACCACATCAACATGATAAATAAACTGGTTGCTTCATGTTAGGTCTCACAGTCAGACTCTTGATCACTAATGAAGACAGAAGAGGTGGAGGAACCACAACACAACTTAAAGATCATGTACAACCCCCATGTCTACAAGAAATGTAGGCTTTATGAAGGTTTACAGCAATTAAATCTGTTAAGCAGATTTGTAGCAGTAAGAGCCCAGATCTCTTTCTAACGGCCATCCTGCAGACAAACTCACTGATGAGAAACACAGGACTGGATTTATCGACCAGCAGACGGTTACTTTGTTTTGCTGCACATTAGGAGTTTCTGACAGGTCAGTTACTGCAGAGCAGGAGGTTAGCACATACCAGCTAGCAAAGACAAATAAAACTAAAATATTTTAGAGTTCATGTTTCCCTCTAAAGATATCATTTTGGATATTTTAGAAGCACTAACTTTGTAATTGGAAATCACCCTAATTTATCATTCCAGGAAACATATTAGCATTAGGACTTCATATAACTATAAATATCATGGTGCATGACCAATATCAATAGACAATACAATCCAACAGAATATTCACTGAACTCTGACCCAGAATCACACAGCATGCTGAGAGATGTAGACAGAGGAAAGGCTTTAGCAGCCCTAAGCTAGTTTGGGGAAATCAACTAACACACCGACTCTTCAGTTGCCTAGCAACAACCTGCTGGGTAACAAGTAGCTTCAAGCCCACCTTCTCAGCTTTGGTTGCCTAGCAACAACCTGCTGAGTAAGTTGCGCAGCAGCAGTTTAAGGTTTCTCCACCGCTCCTCGTAACATTAAAAATTAAAAATAAGGATTAAAAACTTTGGATAAAACAGGAAACGTCATGCAACCAGTTTGTAGTTTGGTTGCATTTCAGATACTTAACATAAAAAAGTCAATAATTACTGACAGACTGATATGAAATGCTTATATCGTGAAAGGTTTTTAAGCAGTATGCATAAAATTATTTCAATTTCCATTATGTGTAAAAGGTAGAAACATTAGCTATTGGCATAAAAGACAAAAAATATTTATTCATTTTTTTTAGATGTTATGAACTTTTTTTGTTTTACTGATGTTTTTTGGGACAATTGCAGCAAGAAGGATGATTGTTTTTACTTGTTCTATTTTCAGACAGATCTCATGATGGAAAAGATTTTTGTTTTTCAATTAACATCTCCAAAGCTTAAATGACACATGAACTATGACCCCAAATCCCAGAGGAGTTAAAAATGAGGCTTCACTGAGGCAGGACAAAGTTCAAACCATCTCAGATCCTCGACTCCAACGTCTCTCTGCCTGAATTTCTGACCAGAGACTAAAAGAGCAGCGGCAAAAGCAAATGAGGTGGATTAGCAGTTGCTTGCTAACGGTGGTTGCTGTGGAATATCATCTCTGCTGCTCAAAATTGAGCTGTTAGGATGTCATGAAATGGTTGTACAACAACAGTCTTTAGTTCTGTGTAAAACTATTCATTAAACTGAACTAGCCAGAGTTGGGTAGTATCTAGGTACATTTACTCTGTAGAAAGAATGTACTTTTACAACACTGCACTTTTTATTTGAGTAATTTTATTATGAAGTATCTCTACTCTTAAGTAAAATTTCTGGATTCTCTACCCACCAGACACACACCTGCAGTTTTTGTTAAAGTTTCTAAAGTTTTTTTATTGAAAAAAATATTTTTGTCTGATTTTATTTCATAATTATGCTATTTGAATTGTTGTCATTTTGATCTTTAAAATACCAACATTTTCACTTAACTTTATATTTTGTTCCGTCTGATTGTGTAATTTTTAAACATTAAATGATTGATAATTTGATCAGTTACTCAGTACTTGAGTAAACATTTTACCAAATACTTTTTTTTTACTTTTACTTGAAGTAGTGCTACTCTTGAGTGATATTTTTGGGTACTTTACCCTCCTCTGCCTATAATAATACATTTCAAAGAATTGAAAGAATATAACGAGTGCAGTTGGTCAGTGTCGGAGCCAGACGCATCCATTCTGTGTTAACGTTCCCCATAGCAGAGTGGAGCTACTGACACCTTATCCATCCTGCTGCAACAGTCAGGTTTTTATAGACTTTCTTTGCTTACACACAAAACAACACAGGATGCCACAGAGAGCAGCACAGCATTCTGGGAATAAGTTTAACTAGCAGTAGCTGCTAAGGTGAGAGTTTCAGCTGCAGAAACATTAACTTTTTTTTAAACACAAAAACCACTTAATGTTAAGATTGTTACATTTAATGCCACACAATGTTTTGTTGTGAGGACGCCTGCTGTGACGATAAATTTTTCTGGACAATAAATTGCTCTAGAAGTTATTGCAATAAACGATAGTAAATGTTCATTTGAATTTAAAGTTTAACACTGGAAATGTGAGATTTATTATATATCCAAAATAAATAAAACAGAAAAACAGAAACAACAAACTAAATTATCCCTAAAAATTGGCTAGTTGAGACCAGAATGAAGACTTTTATCCTCCAGGTTTTGGACGATAACTGGACAACTTGATAATGCAAATGGAAATTATTGAGCACGTTTTTCATTTATGATGTGATTAACTGACTTCTTGCAATTCTGCAGAAATAGCTTAAATTTAAAACCCAGTTTTTGTTTTGCTAAGCTTTTGTTGATTAGAAAACATTAAATAAAAATAATTTCAGGTATTTTTTTCCAGTACAAAATCAAGACTGGATTATTCTACAATAATAGCAGAATAATTCAATCCACACTTAGAGGAGATGGCAACATATAAATGACAATAACTACATGGCACAGAGAACATTATCCAAACTGTAATACTTTGACCTTAGCAAAGATTGGAATCTGTGCGATTTTACAGTCCAAAGTAAAATAATATTTAAAAATCTCCAAATCTAATAAAGATCAGTAGTATTAATGTTAATCCGGTTAATACAGTGCTACATTTGTAAATGTTGACTTACAAATAAACAGAGAACATTAAGCTGTATACAGAAATAGTGGCAGGGATTTATATAGCTGTTGCAGTTTCCTTCGACTCAAAATCCCCGAAATCTCCGTGCCAGGAAAAAAAACGAAACCAAATTTAAAAAGAGAAATGTTTGAATATTTCTGCCTTTTAACTGGGATCATTTTAAACCCCCTCAGTGCTAAACAAACCGATTTGTGTTCATTTTTAGCTGATATTTATGAGCAGATCAAACATCTGTGAAACATTTTTGATCCAAACATATTTTGTTTCCCTGCGGGAGAAAATTTGAATCCTAAATGCCTTAAAAAGCTGATCAAAAACACTGAAAAACACTGGAAAATTCAGCAAAAATGAGCCGTTTGTCATCAACAGTTAACATTTAAGACGTTACACTTTGGCATTTCCTTTAAAAAAAAAAGCAGCAGCTATCATAAAAGGACCTGCGAGGTATTCGGTGCAAGACGTTTTAGGTAGTAAAAATTGGACAGTATTGTCGTCAACTGGAGCTAACGCTAAGCTAACCGTGCTAGCCACGTAGCTCCGTCGGCTAAATCAGAAGAGGTAGCTTCCACAAACGGCTACTTTACCTTTTAAAATCCCTCATTAGCCGTCTCCTTGCGGGCGTAGACATTATTTCAGTTGTGTATACAAAAACAATTTGAAAAAAACTAAATGAGCGAAGAGGAAAAAGCCCAAATCCGGTGTTTCTTCCGCTTGCAGCTCTTTTCTTATTCCCCCAAAACAACAACTGGCTAGCTCGCTATTTCTGGTTGACGTCGGTTGGTTGCAGTGCTGAGGCCAACAGAGGCGCAACCCTTATATGTCACAATGTGTCTGTTAAAAAATGCTGCGAAAACTCCTCCTTTCTAACAAATAAATAAAATTATTAAAAATCTGTTGATCAGTTATTCTGATGAAATATATCAAAAGATTAGACTGCTTATATATGAAAGTAATAATTATTTATTTCACAACTACTAAGAATGTGCAGGTGCTTAAATTAGAATATTATTTAAAAAAAAGTTAATTTATTTGGAGTGATGTATCTCAATAATAATAGTGGCTTACAGCCAGAGTTGGGTAGTAATTAGTTTCATTTACTTCAGTAAAGTCTTGGAAAAAGAAATACTTTTTACTACGCTGTACTTTTTACTTTTACTTGAATAATTTATATGAAGTAATATGAAGTATCGCTACTCTTATTTGAGTGAAATTTCTGGATACTCTACGCACTGCGACTTCAAACTTGTTTTAATCTAAAATTCACCTGCAGTTTTTGTTAAAATTTCATATTTAAAATGTTTCTTTAGTTTTATTTTATTTTGAAATAACATTATTTATGTGAATTATTTTTATTTACTAAAATTTTCACTTTTTCCTTTGTCCTTCTGAAGACGTAATTTCTAAATATTAAATTACTGGTTTTCGATCAGTCAGTCACTGTTTTATCAAATATGTTTTTACTCTTACTTGAGTAATTTCTTGGATGGTTACTTCTTACTTTTACTTGAGTAAAGTTTTTGTGTAATCTACCCACCTGTGCTTACAGCTACTCAAAACCCAAAAATCTCTTTCTCTAAAATATTTTTGAAACCATATGTTTACCTACATCGAATAAGAAGACAAATCCAATGAAACATATCGTGTTACAATTAATTTGTTCACATTTTTAAAGAACTACTATTTTATTTCCATTTTTAATATTTTAAAATAAAGGAAAACATAATTTTGCAAAAAGAGGGTAATTACATTTACTTTTTATTGTTTTAAAAGGAAATGACTAGAAAATTAGCTCTATAAATATATTACTGGTACTTTTAGTGTTATTCTTTAGTGGAAATCTAGTCCAATTAGTCCATTAAAAACCTAACAAATTGCTAAAACTCTACATTTCTTTTGGTATTTGTATTTAAAGACTAAAGTTAGCACTTTTTACCTAAATTTCTAAGAGCCACAGTGGAAGATCCCAGCAGCTATGTATATAATTTAGTGTGGAAACATACTTATGTTTACTAACAAATATTTTAACCAGATGATAGGAATCAATGCTTCACTTACAATCACTTTTAGATTTTTTGAGAAATGACAGATTAAATAATTATGTGCTCCAGTGTGATAATCTACTCAGTCAGTAAGTGCCTTACCTTATAATCCCTGTAATCCATCTGAAGCTGATGCATGCTGCCTCTATTGTCCAGCTGGGAAAGTGATCAGAAGCAAAAATCAGCAAAAGATGGGCTGATGCTTCATCTTTTGCATCCAAAATAAGATTTTAAGATGCACAAGAGAGTGTAAAAGTATGGAAATTTAATTTAATTCAAGACATTTTCAGCTTAATATAAACAGGTAAATAATTCACATTTTTAACTGTTATACTGTACTTCATTTGTTTTACTTCAAGCATTTGCTTTAACAGTTCACTGGTTTTGTAGAGACAGACACTTTAATAGAGACATTAATTATAAGGTACATCCCAATACTCTGAATCACCACTGCATGCTGGGCCAACCTCCTGACAAAAACCAGCTATTGAATCAAGCCTAATCCTTCTCCTCACAATTTCCCTAAAAGAATCCAGATTGCTGCTATCAATAGGCGTAAAGCCCTCTTAGCCCATTTCACTGTACTGACAATGTAGGTCACACACAGACAAAAGGGCGGCCCGCCTCCTCCATGCTACCAGCAGCTAAAGCAGCCAAGCTGCTTTATGTAATAAATCACACATTTAGATTGGGTCTTGCTGTGTGTACATAATAATCTCCACAAGTCTGAGCCAGAAGTGAGTCGTGCTTTCTTAAAATGCGCCACAGGAAATAATTTCTGCCTGTAGCCATCAGATTTTACAATCCCCAACTCTCAGTAACTTAAATCTGATTTTCTCTGGACTCATTTACAGATTATTTACAGAATAACACATTTGCCAGCATGCTTGTTATCTTATTTATTTACTTATTTGTATTAAGCCATATTTGAATTACTTGCATCACTCTTATTTTACTTTTTTTTTTGTTCATGGCAGTGTTTCTCAAACTTTTTCAGGCTGAAGATCATTTAACCCATTAACAGTCACACCTAACCTGACATCGCCCCACATCTGAATACATAATGCAACCTGAAATTAAAATATTAGCCTCTTAACTCACATATCGCTGTTTTCTTTGTTTATCCTAAAGAGAAGTCTGGTGCTGTTGGGAAAATGTGACTGGCCACGTCTACTGGGCATTTTGAGTTATTTACAGATTGTGAAAGTGTGGAGTCTAAGTTTCCAATAATGTCAAACACATAGAAATAATATTTTAAAAAATTCTTTACTACCAAGTATTATGTGCATTAATAACATTTAGAGCTATTTGTGATTTAGAAGCACAATTAAAGAAAAAGAGACTTGAGTTGCTTTAACAGAAACAAAAAACCCTTTTCTGCACCATTAAATATAGTGCAATTGTATTTATTTATTGTATTTATTTAATATTTTTTAATTAAATAAAAATAATAATAGTTGTTGACATGAAAATAGAGCATCATTCTTTATCAAGCAAAGTCATAAAAAACAAAGAACAGTTCTGAATAACTGGAACGATTCCTACCGTTCAAAAGAATTCAATCACTAGTGATAGTGATCGTGAGTAACCCGCTTTTAAGCAGTTTCCTATCATTATTTTTAACACAATCCTTTGGTAAGCTAACTGTAGCGTTGCACTTTCAGCTAACGTCGTTTACATACAGTACCTCGTGGGCCACCAGTGGTCCGGGCACCACAGTTTGAGAAAGACTGGCTTATGGTTATTTGTCCTATTAATATTTAACACCTTATGGAGTAGCTTGTCAACTAGCGAGCAATTTTTCGTTGGGGATCAGTAAAGTATATTCTACTCTAAGTAGGAAAAGCAAAGGTGAACGATGGCTTCCAAACCAAACAAACAACAACAACAGCAACAACAACATGTTGGCATTCTTCTATGTGGACATGAATAAAATGGCTGCGTGTCAGATGATGCGGACAAGCTGCCTCCGCTCTCCTGCTGTTAGTTCACGAGTGCGATCACCATGGAGGAGCTTCATACAATCAATGTTTAAACGGATTTATAAAGGACATAAGAACTCTTGATGTGAATAACAAGGTTCTGGTGACTGTCAGAGTGAGTAGATGTACGTAGGCTACATGTCCATCTTAGCTAGCAGATAAAAGCCGCATTAGCCAAGCTAATGTTGCTAGTTCGGCAGTAAGTACTACAGTAAATATCGCTGATATTTATTTTAGTATTACACAGAGGTGGTTAGAGGACTCAAAAACTGCAAAATAATATTTGCAACGTACTTAAATTGTTTATAAGTTAGATAGGAACAAAGCGAGAGCTAGTTCTGAGCTTGTGACTTGTTTGTTGTTGTCATAGCAACTGCCTGCCAAGACTTCCTGTACATCTCAGCTGTAAAAATAGCACTATTTAGTCACATGTAAACACTAAAACTGTTGTCTCACACACAGCAGTTGGCTGAGGATTAATCGCTATAGCAACAGAATACAGAGAAAGGCAGAGCTGCTGGTTTGGACTACAAAGGGTGCGTTCACACTGCAGCCTAAAGTGACCCAATTCCGATTTTTTTGACGTAATGCGACCTGTATCCGATCTTTTCATGGCAGTGTGGACGCACCAAGTTCTAAACATGGCGGAACACTTTAATACAGAGGGCAGAGCAGAAGGTCAGAACTACAACATGGCGGAACTGTCAGTTCCTATAGAGGAGGAGTTGACTGGTATTCTGAGCTACTTTGTGCTTTGAACATTATATAACTGATTTAACCTAATCACTATTACACATGGAATTAGTGTGGCCATTTCAAGTGAAGCTTATGAAAAATTTCAAAATAAAAGCCTTAACAATTTTTATATCATGTAATTGCTCTTTTTTGCATTAGATAACTGTTTAAGAAAACCACTGTTACACATGGGATTAGTGTTGCCATTTCAAATGAAGCCTACTGAAAATTTCAAAATAAAAGCCTCATTAATCCCCTCTGGTAAGTGCACCACCGCAGGCGGTGCAATTACATTAGATTAAATTATCCTTTTCCCTCAAGTTAGTGCACTGCCGTAGGCGCTGCAATAATATGAGCCTTTATTAGCATTTCATCTCAAGTTATGGCACTGGCTTGCGCAAGCCAGTGCATTAGCATTAGCATTTCACCTAAAGTAAGCTTTTAGCCCTTTTTTTTATTAGCCATGTTTAGTATACTGAATGGAGTAAGTCAATGACAGACAACATAGTAGTGATACCCCACATTCTACTGATACCATTCATGCTATTATTAGCATTTTGACTAATTTTACCGTATGCAACATACTGAATGGTACAAGTACAGCTTTGTCCACATGCTTCTGACTCTACACAGGTTATTGACAACATTGAAGCTTTCTTTAGCATTAAAGCTAATTTTTAGCATCAGAACGCTGGGTCCGAACTGACTGGCACACTTTGGCAGGCCCCTTAAAATTTCTTCAGGAATTTTCTAGTTATTATTATTATTATTATTATTATTATTATTATTATTATTATTATTATTATTATTATTATTATGCATTATGAAGTGCAGTGAGGGCTTGTTTTATGGTTGGTAGGAAAAGGTGACCCTTTCTGCCAGCTGTTGGACAAAAACTTTGCGTTGAGCCAAAATATGCAGGAAGAGAGAATCCCTGCTTAGCTCTGCTGCTTTTAATAGACAGGGTGAGGAAATGCTGGCATTGCTTTCTCATTCTCTCCAATGTGCTGTGAGAAACAGTAGCATTTGCCTGTATCTTTTGTTCATTTGCAAATAAAATTAAGACTGTAGAATATTATGTACATTTTAAAAAGATTTAATTGTGTATATTTACTTCTATTGATCACTTGTTCTCAGTTTGACTGTAAGATGTTTTTGTGTTTTTATGAAGTAAAGCACTTTGAACTTCCTTGTTGCTGAAATGTGCTAAACAAAGAAACCTGATTGACTGACTGACTGACTGACTGACTGATTGATTGATTGATTGATTGATTGATTGATTGATTGATTGATTGATTGATTGATTGATATGTTTAACATAGTTAAATATAATCTCTAAATGTTTTAACTGGGGAATCCTGGAAAACACATAATACTGCTCCTTTAATTATTAATGCTGTCATTAGAGTTTATCAAAACTGAAAATTAAACAAATATTTAACATTAAATGAAAGGAAAAGGTTTTCACAAGGCAGAGTTGAAGATGCAAATGGTCTGCAGATGGTAATCTAGAGTAAGATTAATATTCCTATATATGATCCCTGTTGAATAGACTAAATAAACAAGCAAATACTTAATGAAACAGTGAAATTAATCAGGAAACTCTCACTAGTTTCACTTAAATCATAAATTGCATCTCCACAGAAACTGAGGAGGAATCTAACTCATTCTGAGAGCTGGGTGATGCAGAGAGCAGCCACCATCTGCACTACAGGAGCTAATTGCCTCATTAAAGCTGCCGTGTCATGTTACATAGGCGGAGGTAATTAAATTACATATTCGGATGCTCAGCCTTGTAGCATCACAGTCACAGTTTAGTAAAGGTCATGAAAGCAGGTTAAAATCTATTTTATAAAGTCTCTTAAGTTGAAGTCGTCAGAGATTTTGACATAAACCAGTCAGAACAGAACCTTATGAAATGTACTATTTTCAAAAGCAAACAAACAAACAAGTACAGGAAACTTTGAAGTCAATGTAGGCATCAAGGGACATTTCTTTTTGGTTGACAAATGTTCCTAAGTAAAAACCAGGGGGCATCTGGATTTGAACCAGAGACCTCTTGATCTGCAGTCAAATGCTCTACCACTGAGCTATACCCCCACATGATGCTCCTCTGCAGTATTTTCAGCTAGAATCTGAACTACTCATCTATTGATCAATGACATGCTCATTTGTCAAGAGACTCATATCTGAGTATAAAGAGCAGATTTAGTTTTGATGTCCATTTTGGATTAACGTCTCAAAAGATGGCTCTTTATTCAGTTGAAGAAGTTACTAAACAGATCATCCAGATTTGAACCAACTTACATCTGACCACACAACATAATTAATGTTTAAACAGCAACACATGCATGTGTCTATTTAGCATCTCTGTCAATCCAAACTGACATTTGCTCTCCAGACATGGCTCCTTCAGCCCAACAGAGTTAGTCAACAGACATCAGGGGGCATCTGGATTTGAACCAGAGACCTCTTGATCTGCAGTCAAATGCTCTACCACTGAGCTATACCCCCACATGTTAGTCAGCATGTCAGTATTTTCAGTCAGGAACTGAACTAAGCATGTATGAGTTCATTGGTCAGTTTACAGGTCAAGAGACGTAAATCTGAACATATATTTAATGCTTAAACCTGTGTTAAACAAGAACAGATTTCTGTATCTATGTCGGATCTCCTCCATTAATCACAAGTCAAGAGGATTGACATGGTCTGATCTGAAAAACTAATCAAAACTCAATTCTCAAAAATATCAGAACAAATTAAGAAACTAAATACAAAGGGATAAAAATGAGGAATTTATCTAAAAAACACAAAGATGCAACTCAAACACGCCAGAATCGTGACAGTAATTAGCTGTTTCATATTTAAATTATTTTTAGGTGGGATGTGTTTACTAACAAAGGTACTTCTGAAATGGTTACACTGGATTTTTTTTTTTAGCATTAAAGCAAAGGGAGCTGAATATAAATGTAATTTTCACTTTGCATCCTCATATCGTATTCGTTCCACTTTACAGAACTTAAAATCTCAGCAAGAAAAAATAAAAAACATTGCAAAATTAAAATCGTTACCAGTACTTTTGTGAAGAGCTGCATATTTTGTGAATGAAAACCAGGGGAGTTTTGTGAAACTTATAAAAGAAAGAAAGAATTATTATCTTACATCCAACAAGGCGATGCTTCTTTATTGTTTTCCTTGTGAAATGGGCTGCATGGTTTGTCTGACTCATCACTAAAATGTGTGGTGGTAGGATTTCTGAAGACACCAGGGATGAAGCATCCTCATTATATGATTTGCTGAAATCACATAATGCTTTTGTAAAGAATAGAAGCAGCTAAAAAAAAACCGCTGCATTGCATCAGGAGGTGAATTTTTCCAGTTTTCTTTGTCTCTGCAGGTCTGTTTATCTCTCCATTTCTGTTGTTCACTTAGTTTGACAAACTAAAACTAAACATGTTAGATTTATCAGTGAGCATACAGAGAGGAAGATGTTTACCCAACACATTTTAATGTACTCTACAGTATTTTATAAATAGAAATCTGTTTTAAATAGTTTTAAAGTGATAGTGGACTTCCTCTTTTCAAACAGCAGATGGCGCCAGGCATTCAGGATGGACGCGGGAACCCGTTGTTGTCATGGTTTCAGGGTTTCTGGGTAAAATACTGGATTCTGATTGGAAGAGAGAGAAGGGAGTAGCCTTACTTGTTTTTTTTCTACATTTAACCTGTGAAAATCCACCTGAAAGTGAGTCCATGTGGAAAAAGACGAATTAGCTACAGATCCTCTTTCTCATAAGCAGAAAGTTTGCAATTCATTTTTTTGTATTTTTGTAACATGATACTGGCAGAGGACAAATATCTTTCAGTTCTTATGAAGTTGAACAACATCACATGTCTTCACAATGCACCAGATGATGTAATGTTTCACAGATGTTTTACAATCCCTGGCTGGTATTTTTGGAGGAAACATGGCGACTCATCTGTGAGGGTTTTGTTCTCCTCCTCCCCTCAGATGCCAGCAACCAGCATCTCCATCCAACTTTCCATAACCCATTCATCATCATCCGGCTTCCTGTCGCATCGGCCCGACCCGTTTTAGTGATAGTATTGTTTACAAGGCCTTTCACCCTGCTGGCAGCTCGGCTCCGGGGTAAATATGCGACCTGCATCTGTTTTCCTGGAATCAAACGGGCTTCTGTCCAGAACCCGCTGGCTGCAGCAGGTACTCAGATTTTATACCCAATCTGTAGCAAACACTCTGAGGTTGATGCTAACAAGTCTGAGTGGCAGCGTTAATACTAGAATAATCCATGCAGTTCAGGTTACTTTGGATTAAGCTTCTGTGTTACATTACATGGGCATGTCTCCTGCTCTCTTATGTAATAATGACCAACAGGTCATTCCTTTTACATCCTAAAACTGACTTTTAGGAAACACTATCAACACATGATGCTAAACCATAACAATATTGACTTTTTAACTATGTAATAACTTATTTTTCCTCTCTGTTTGACAGTAAATCAATTCCCTGCTGAGGAACAATTTTATTAATTTCAAATAAAAATTAGACAGAAATTAATTGTTGTGATTTCTCATTTTATTCAAGTTTTTTGAAAGAGTTATTGTAGATGCTGATGATTGTGATCAGTAAGGATCTCCTATAGCAGTCTGTGTTACAGCGGTACTGAAGAATCTTCTCATTGAAGACAATGTTGGTTCATATGGAAACACACCCATAGGTGGCAACACCTCAAACACAAAAAAATCAGATAACAGGGAGAGAATTAAGGTCCGTGATAATTCTGATCCATTTTTGGGAACAACTTCCAGATGCAAAGTTCAATGGTTTCAGACATTAAATGCAGGTATGAGTGCTGAGTTTTGTGCCATATTCACCAAATGGAAACAAAAATGGAGGAGTCAGATTTTAGTGATTGGAGGATTTCATTTAATTTCTACTCCAGAGTCTAGCACTAGACTCTGGAGTTTGTTTTGATTGTATTTACCCAGAATGCCCTGCACTGTTGTCCACTTCCTGCTTTTGGAGTGGTCTCCGGTTGGCATTCACATATGGATTTGAACTGAACCAGAGTTCACTTCGAATGCAAAGTTTGTTGTTTTAGTTCGCATTAGAGTTAGAATGCGTTTTCACACTTCCCAAACAAACCGGATTTTCTACAAAAATGAACCAAAAATGGCTGATGTGAATGGATCCTGAGCTAAGATCACTTTTTATGGGAAAGAAAAGAGTAAATGTTGTTAATGTCAGCAATATCTCTATTAACGCATCCATGCAGGAAAGAGGCACAGCTTCACAGAGAAGCAAACTGTTCATTTTAATTCAGAAGAACCAAGGTCCAGTTCTCCTTCTGTTTTATCCGTCTCTCTGTCCCAGAAATGATAAACTACCAGCAGAACACCTTTTGAAAAATGATCTACACCAACAAGGCTGTTCACAAAGTGCTTAATAAATTGTTAATGTGAAACACAAGGAAACAGAAGACGCCTGTCGCTCCGTGAGAATGGGTTCAGGTCATGTGTGAGAGACTAGAAACCTGACGCTGCAGAAACATGGAAAATGTCCTGGAAACGGATGAATATCCATGTGGTATTTACTATCATCCACCCTGTTTGTTTAGACAGAATAAAACTGAAGTGAGAATGACCTGAGATGATAAAGTCTGCTTCAAATAATTTCAACAATGTGGCTTGTCTCCTTTCTTTGCAAAGCAGAAAGCGTCATATCCGACAGCTGCAAACTAAAAGCAATGTGCTCTCAAAAAAGTGCTTTATTTTATGGTTTACTGCTGCAGAAAAGGGTGGATAAGAAGAAAATGAACCAGTGACATTAATTCTTCAAAGCATTTTTATTACCCTTTTAAATGACTGAATGGTAAATAGTAGGAAGACCGAATGTATTAAACATCTTTCTCGGTCCAGACTGAGGTGTTGTTTTACCTTCCAGCAGGTCAAACATTAACATTCGGCAAATGGTTTAAACTAATGCAAATTCATGTTACCGGCAGATCAAAATCAGACTGGAAATCTGTGGTAAGACTTAAAAACGGTTTCTATCCTACGTTCTTCACTGAATCTCAACAAACTTGAATAATTTTGTGAAAAGAAACTGGTAGAAATTTCAGTCAAGATGTACAAAGCTTGTAGTCAACACGCAGTCTCCCGCATGATGCAACAGTGTTTGGTTTGATGAAACGCGATGTGACCGCACAGCTTTCCTCCTTATTCAGATGTCCAATAACATGAAAACCGCATTAATCTGTGAGATTCAGATTACGTGCTGCTGTGCACGTCTCCTATGTGCTGCTTTCGTGTGTTTCTAACGCGGGTTAAGGTCACGGATGCCTTCTGCTTTGTTTACTGTCTCTAACCCTAACAGTGACGTCATTGCTACAATATAAAATTCGCATCATAGGCAAAGTTCCAGGGAGTGACGATACAAACCTCTCCGTTAAGCTGGGAGCCAATCACAGAGCTGCTGTCATCCCTCCCAACTGTTATTCCTGTCAGCGCTGAGTCAAGCTGAACCAATCAGGTCATGGCAGACCGGAAGTAGTACAGAGCAAGGATTTTATTTCACCGATTTAAATGCATCACAGCATGCATTAATGAGCTTCCCCCATAGTGAGGGGAGCTGCTGCTCACAGATGAGCTAGCTGGAGCGTGTTGAACACGGGACTCTTCAACACCTCACGTTGGCTCCAACAGGAAGTAACGTCAGAGCAGACCCAGAACTCACCTGGAGGAACTTCACATCCCTGGAGACTCCTAGGGATGTATGGATGGATGGATGGAGTTTGATATTTGGAGGCAAATGGAACATAGATGACTAAGCTATGAGATATTTCATTATGAATTACTATCTTTAGTTTTTTCCCCTGGTTTTCCGTTTATCGTGTTGAGATTATTATCTAGTTGCTTAAAAATTATAGGAGTAAAACGATCATGCAAGAAGATTTGCGTCTGATTAAACTGTCTCTTTCACTCTAAAATGGTAGCTAAGCCAGAAAGCGTTTATTTTGAAGGTACTTTCCGGAAATGCCCGCCGTATTGGCGGCCATCTTTACAGACATCGCAGCTCTCAAATTGACGCCTTTTCCCTCCTTGTTCAGATTCAATTCAGTCAAATCACAGCGACCTGGCAGCTGGAGGTCCGTGCTTCTGTTTACAGCGCCTGGAGTGGAGCTGCGACAGATAACCGCTTCTCCAACCACTTTACTTAACGTTTCGGTTTAAAAAAGCAACTGTTGCTGTTAGAAGAATAAAACAGAAATGGACGAAAAGACGTTTACGAAGGAGCTTGATCAGTGGATCGAGCAGCTGAACGAATGCAAGCAGCTGTCCGAGGGACAAGTGAAGACACTTTGCGAAAAGGTAAGACACCGGAGCGGATTCATGTTAATCAGACATTTAAATTCAGCATCTTGCCTGTTCTCTCTGTTGCCTTCCAGACATTCTTAAAATGGCGTCTATAGTATAGATTTCACCGCGCGGCGCGTCTTATTTATTCGGTAATTAGTAGCTGGAGCCTGAAACCGATAAGCCAATTGAATACATGCGGGTTTAAAACAACTACTACGAGTTAATGTGGCTAATTAACTTTAACTTGGCCACTGGAAGTTCAAGTGATTTCACATTTACAGCTTTCATTCATTTAAACCAGTGTTTGTACACTGCAAAAACTCAAAATTTTACCAAATATTTTGGTCTAGTTTCAAGTTCAAATATCTTGGTACACTTGCAATAAGAAAACTAACTTAAAAGTAACATTTAAGCAAAATTTAGGACATTGTTTTAAATGAATAATTACTTAATATTTACAAAAGAAGATTATTTCACTTATAACCTGGGAAAATTTATTATAAGTGTAATAATTGCCAATGGAACCAGAACCTTTTCACCAAAATTAAGGAAATATTGACTTATAACAAGCTTTTAAAAGTTTTGTTTAAAAGTTCCTTGTTAAGTTAGTTTTGTCTTATTTTAAGTGGACTTCAATATTTACTCTATAAACTAAACCAAAATTACTTGGTAAGATTTTGTATTTTTGCAGTGTAGTTGTTTTTCCAGTTATGCATTTATTTTTCATCTCCCTTTTTTTTAGTGCCGTTTTCTTCAAGTGTGCAACCAAAACTTTTTGTAAATGGATATTTCTTTTATTGTATTAAATTCTAAAAAGAGCAGGAGAATACGGAGCGAGTTGTTTGTTGTTGCATCTCTGAGCTGTGAGCTGGACGCGCAGCAGGTCCATATGTTGCTGCTTCCTGCTGCCAAACGCTGCTCAGTTCAGAGGTCTGAGCTGCAGCTTAACCCCAATCCAGCATCCACACGCTGTCTGGAAAGACTAGAATCTGACTGAGGTGTTTCTAGGTCCGAAGAGAATAAAATGTTTAAAATGTTGGTGTTTCCTGTCCACATCCTTCCAGTCTGAAGGTTTTTTCAGGTTCCAAATAAATTCAGTTAACTTTTGTGTTTATGCTTTAAAAATGGGCTGATTTTTACCATGACAAAAGTTTTGCATCATCAAATTGTACGACTTGTATTGTTCATATGCAGAGTGGGTAGTAACTAGTTATATTTATTCAATTTACTTGAAAAAAGTATAGGAGTTTTCTTACAATGCTGTACTTTTATTTTTGAGTAATTTTATTATACTTGAGTAAAGTTTCTGTTTTAACTGGAAACTCCCCAAACTCAGACTCAAACCTGCAGCTTCTGTTAAAGGTTCTGAAGTTTATATTGAAAGAATCTGATTCGGAAACATTTTATTTTACCTGATTTTTGTTATTTATATGAATTATCATTTTCATCCTCAAAATTCCAAAATTTCCACCTAACTTTATATTTTGATCTGTCTGATGTAATTTTTAAATATTAAATTATTGATTATTACTCAGTACTTGAGTAGATTTTTTTTTGTTACCAAATACTTTTTTTTTAACTACTTTTTCATTTTACTTGAGTAAAAATATGTTAAAGTACTTATACTCTTGAGTAATATTTTTTGGATCCTCCTCTGTTTATATCCCTTTTGCTTTATGTAACTAAATGAGGTTTATTTTATGATCTCACCTGCTGACTTCAACTCAATTGATTCAGATGTTTGTTTTTTCTAACTACGGATTATGATGAATCAAAGATAATGAACAAATTATAAGAGTTAATTTTTATGTCACATTTTAAAATGACAAAAGTATAAAATCACCATTATTGGCACAAATTAAAATATGAATATCAGTTTTGGCCAAAATCAAAACCAGAGCGTAGAAATATGTTTGTAAGAGTCTTAAAGGGATCAGCAGCCTGTGTTGCACAGGTTTATGCATCACCACAAACAACTAGTGCATCAAACTATATAACCATTTATCCAACTTTTATAACCAAACATTTATTTGAATTCAGCTCAAACGTGCATTAAAGCTGCTGCTTGATGAATTTGTATAATGGAAATAATGGAGGTTTTTTGTTTTGATGCATTCAATGAGTGAGAAGAATCAGATTTTTCAGTACTTTCCCTCCAGAGCGCTCCTCTCTTTCAGCAGGTCTGTTTTCCTTCAGGAAACAGGAAGTCGGCTCATTGCCATGTTTGGTCTGCCGAGTGCTGGAGGTTAAAAGTCAGGGAGTCGAGGGGCTCATTAATCCTGACTTTTATTTTCTGCTTCGGCTCAGACATCATGTTCATAAATAGTCCTGTTACAATAAGCAATAAATCACTTAATCTCATGATAAATTAAAACGAGCTCAGTCATTTCCATCTGCACAGTTTATCAGTTTTCTGGACGATAAAAGTTTCAGTCTGGTGTTTGGTCACAACTAGCAGAGACTTCATAATTCATTTTGTTTTGTTTTATTTTGGATATTTAAATGTCTTCCACTTCCAGGGTTAAATGTTCATAAGAATTTAAAGTTTATTGATCCTTGAGAATTGGTTCCTTTATTATGCCATAATTACCATTGTATTCCTGGAAAAAGGTCTCAAAACAACAATATTATCATTTATTGCAATAACTTCTGGGACGACTTATCGTGTAACAGGATGACGGACCTGATCCTAAAAGTGAAGCAATTATTTCTTAACTGCTCTTTAGCCTTCTTTGGTTGTCAGATGAAATATTGCTGGTATTATTTTCAGAAGAATAGAACAACGTAGCTTTAAAAATAGACGGTTGCCTCCATCCCTGGTTCTCTGTTAATATTCTCAGCTCAACGCGCCCACACAGCTTCCCCCGTTTCCAAAATAGCAGAGGACATAATTGATTGTGCGTTGCATCAGCAGCGCCGTGGCAGCCTTTGTTGCTAAGAGGATCAGAGGGTGTGACTGAGGACAGCACGCGTGTGTGTGTGTGTGTGTGTGTGTTGAGTTTCCTTCGGCGGCAGAAATCCTGAAAATCTGAGCTGCTAACGTCGTCGTCGTTTTTCCAGTTGTCCCAGTGCTTCCACAGCCTGGAGTGTCTCAGAACCAGTTTATTTACAGAACAGGGAGTTCTGGTTGTTATTTAATTACTTTTAATTTAATTTAAAAGAAGACAATCCTCTGCTGCCTGGAAATTAGATTCTTTGTCAGTTAGATGGAGAAAATGTAATGAAGTTCAGAAAAGGAGCTTCATCCTCCTGGTGACCTCTTTGTCTCTTTTCGTTAAAATTAAACCGATTGTGTGTCATGGTTTGTAGTTTTCAGTCTTGGTCTGAATCGTCTTGTTTAGAAAATCTGTTTCTGTTCTTTTTAAACCTGCTGTTCAATAAAACAAACGTCAGCTACAAACACCAAATTTAAATCCACATAAGCATTAAATATGGTGATGGCAGCGTCGAACTATATTCACACGTTTAAATGGCATCAATACAAAACACAGCCTGTGGTCAGAAAAGAAAAATGGGCAAAATATTCACTCTTCACATACTTAGAATTAAAGCTTCAGATATTTCCAAGTTGTCACAATAAACAATAAATCAATTAATCGCATTATGAATTAAAATTAGTTTAAATTAGACGATTCCTATTTGCATGATTTATCATTTTTCTCCTTTCGCTCTTTCAACCAAAACCTGGATGATAAAAGCTTTCAGTCTGGCTCTTTGGCCTTAACCAGACTTTTCTTGAAAGAATTATTGTTTATAATAATTCCTAATTTGCTTGTTTCTGTTGTTTGGCTTATTTATTTTGGATAAAACAACAATGTTATTTATTGAAATAACTTCTTGGACAATTTAGAAACCGGCAACATTTTGTTGTGACAGACCTGTAAGGTCAGAATGTGCCTTCCACACTTTTCAGATTTGTTTGGAACACATTTAGAAACCAGCGTCTCATTTTCCTTCCAGTTCAGTTATGCAATACTTGCATAAAGTACATCAGGTTTGCTGTTGTAATGGGGTGTGAGTACTTTTTTAGTATTGTTGGCACATGACATCACCTGTTATGATGTCGTTATGATGTAATGAGGTGATGGTCGCCTCACCTCATGACCTCTGTTCATGTTTAACCAGACGCTTGTTTTCCACTTGGTTAGAAATGAATTAATTCTGGGTTCGTTATGAGAGAGGAAGTGACGTCAGCGTGACAGAAGCAGCGTGTCGTGTTGTTGGTAATGAAGTCGTTCTTTGTGTTTGTCTCGTTATGGCCGTTAATTCGCCCTGAGAGCCTGAGCCGGGTTTAACTGGCTTTAATGGGATTATACGGCGGCAGCCGGGAAGCTGCTGATTGTTTCTCGACGTTCGGCTCTGAGGCATCTGACACCTGCAGACCTGGACAGGTGTGTTAACACAGGTGTGGTGTGAAGGTTTACTGAGTCTTATGTAACATCTATCTGTGGTTTGTTCTGCTACATTTCCTCAGTGGATCAGACTGAGGGTTAAAGGTCACACTGTTCAGGTTTATGTAATATTTGATCAGAGTAATCTCCTTCAGGTTTTTTTTAGCAGATTATTATTGAATTCACAGGTTATATGATCAGTAAATTAAATCTGATGGAGGATGTGGTGTGGGCTGAGAGACGTTTCTCAATATCAGAGTTTCATATCAGTCTGTATCAATAATTATTGATTTTGTTGTTTCAAATACCTGACATGCTACCAAACGTCTGGTGACATTTCCTGTTTTCCAGTTTCACTCCACTCTGTTGTTTTGTTTTGAAACCTTAAACTGCTGCTGCACCAGTTACTCAGCAGTTTGTTGCTAAGCAACCAAAGAGTGGGTTGCTAGGTAACCATCAGAGGTGGCGAGACTACCCAATAAAACTGAACTCCAGTAAGACTAGAACTACTTCAGAGTAAAAAGGTAACTGATCAAAACATCATTTAATATTTAAACATAATCAGATGAACCAAAATGTAAAGTTAAGTTGAAATGTTGGTATTTTAAAGGTCAAGATGAAAACAGTTCATATAACCATCATTATAAAATAAAATGGTGGTTGCTGCATTTTAGGCAATAAAATGTTTGTGTAAAATGGAATTGAATTGTTTATTTGTACCTTTTTATTCATTTGTAATGTATAAAAAAGGCTCAAGTGGTTAAATTAAAAATATATTTTTTAATCCAATTAATCGTCAGAAAACTCAATTCAAACATAGATTATGATCATAGACAGTTGAAGCCCAAAGATTGTTTTCTAAAATCTCTGCTTCATGACTGTTTTTTCATTTCATTGTTTAACTTAAAGTTGGAAACTGAAGGCAAAACGACTGAAAATGGATCCGTTATTGAGACGTGACCCACTTATTTGTTTCTTTAATCTCCAAACAGCTTCGCTCAGCGCTGCTCCACTCTGGGGCATCTAGAATATTCTCCCAGCCTCACAGACTGAAACACACATGTACGTGTGCGCACGTGCAGCGTGCACGTAAATGTGGGTCAGGTTTGTGCAGCGCTGCAGGCCGTGCTGACCGTCTGGATCCCGTCCGCTGGCTGCAGGCCAGGGAACGCTCTCCGTCTGCAGCCGGACTCTCGGCGAACGGATCCATGGGAACCATCGAACAAACCAAGTTACTTTAGAGAAACGAATGGAGACGTTTGTTTGAGCGTTTCAGGCATGAGCGGTGACAGAAATGCCATGTTGTTTCAGTACTCATAGTATCTGTAATAAGGCCGGTCACGATAAGTTTTATTGTACTAAATGATAATATTGTTGTTTTGAGACAATTAGTCACATAATGGAAATAATGGCTTAATAATAATGCAAGAACAAATGATCAAAGATCAGTGAACTAATGAACATTAAAACTGGACATTTATCACCCAAAAAGAGAAACGATAAATCATGCAAATAAATTACAGAGCTTGTTTTAATTTATAATACAATAATCACCTTTATTTTTCTTGAAATGTAAAATGTTCTCATGGTAACCCTGTTAAATCTGGAGTGTTTAAATGGAGCTGAAGGAATCAGGGTTGTGTGTATTAAAGCATCTCTTCAGAATGATTTTATTTTTCTGTTTTGCCCTCAGTGAAGCGGCGGCGGCCGTAACGACTGCAGGCCACATGCTGAGTCATGCACTGCAGCAGGAGGCCTCAGCTTCTGCTGCGTGGCTGGAATAAATCACCAATAAAACGGCAGCAGGCTGCAAATAACTGTTACCTTCTGTCAATTAACTGGATTCTTTATTTTAAATGGCTGCATTCTGCAGAAATACTTTAGCCTTTCTTGTACAGTTTTAGAAATGCATTAAAAATGCAAATAAATAATTCAAATACTTTTTTTTGAATAAGAGGGTAAACATTTTAAAACCTAAAATGCAGAGCTTTCCTTTAGTAATCGCTTGATCATTTGTTGACTAATTTCTGTATGAAGCAACTAATTGGATCCAAGCAGGTGAGGCTAAAACTGTCACATTAGGTAAAATCATCACATTCATTTTGTGGGCCATGAAAAAAAAAATCAAGCAAAGAAAGTTGTCAGATTTTTTTTATTTTTCTGTACAAAATGGAGTTTATTCATAATGGATCCAAAGCTCAAAAAGGATTTTACATGTTTACTGAATCGTTATTAAAGCAGGATGTGGGTCACTTCCTTTCAAAAAGTTTAAGTTGAATCTGATTTGGGTTCAGCAAAGTCGGCTTTTCAGTCAAAGTCTCTGGATAAACGTGGTTCTGGTAATCATAAAAAGATGAATATTTGTGATGTAATGAACATTTTATGAAACATGAAATTATGTTGGTAATAATTTTACCCTAACTGAAATAAAAAGTCTTTGTTTTATACTTGAGGGCCGCACAGAATCAGTCCAAGGGCCACAAATGGCCCCTGGGCCACATGTTGGACTCCCTGCTGCAGATTATGTTTAAATGTTTAACGTTCCTGACTTTCTGTGGTTTCCTCCTGCAGGCGAAGGAGATCCTGACCAAAGAGTCGAACGTCCAGGAGGTGCGATGCCCGGTGACGGTGTGTGGCGACGTTCATGGCCAGTTCCACGACCTGATGGAACTGTTCAAGATCGGAGGGAAGTCCCCCGACACCAACTACCTGTTCATGGGCGACTACGTGGACAGAGGATACTACTCCGTAGAAACTGTCACTCTGCTTGTAGCTCTTAAGGTGGTTACATACCGGAGCTTTCTCCCGTGGATTGTGGAGAAACATTGTTTTATAAAGGATATTTTTTCCTCTTGGCGTCTCAGGTACGTTTCCGGGAGCGAATAACGATCCTCAGGGGAAACCACGAGAGCAGACAGATCACGCAGGTCTACGGTTTCTACGATGAGTGCTTAAGGAAATACGGGAACGCCAACGTGTGGAAGTACTTCACCGACCTGTTCGACTACCTGCCGCTCACCGCATTGGTAGACTCTCAGGTGAGAGCCGCTGGGTTACCGACTACCTGCTGCTCACCGCATTGGTAGACTCTCAGGCAGGTAGACTCTCAGGCAGGTAGACTCTCAGGTGAGAGCCGCTGGGTTACCGACTACCTGCTGCTCACCGCATTGGTAGACTCTCAGGTGAGAGCCGCTGGGTTACCGACTACCTGCTGCTCACCGCATTGGTAGACTCTCAGGCAGGTAGACTCTCAGGTGAGAGCTGCTGCGTTATCCCACCTGAGTCACCAGAGTCGACCTCATATCGGCTCAGATTTATGACAGACGTGTAGCAACTAGTTACAGTTACTTGAATAATTTTGAGAAAATTTACTTTTACAAGTATTTTTTCCGCGATGTACTTTTTACATGTACATGAGTAGTTTTATTATGAAGGATCTCTACTCTCACTTGCGTAATGTTTTTGCGCCTCTGGTAACTCATCATTACATCAAAATGTTGTGTGTTGCTCTCAGATTTTCTGCCTTCATGGAGGCCTGTCGCCATCTATAGACACCCTGGACCACATCAGGGCTCTGGACCGTCTACAGGAAGTACCACATGAGGTAACATCATCTAAATGTGTACAACTATTGCTGCTAATATCACACCGATAGGAAAGTATTGGATTCGATCTGAAATTGCAATTTAAGCTACGTCATGCTTTATGGCGGTTGGCAAAACACTGAGCATGCTCTGTATGTTACTGACGTTATTGCGCCCTCTACTGGGCATGCAGGACGCTTTTAGGTCAAATTGGGAGATGAAATACAAGTCACATATATTTGGAAGTGTGAACAACCACACAAAAAAAATGATTTCACAAAAAACCAGAGTGTGAAAGTAAATCTCAGGGTTTTTAAATGTGATGAACAGAGAGGTGGATGGCGTAGATGGGAAATAAAAGGAGTAAATTTCTACCAGAGAAAAAGCTCAGAACGTGGAAATCTCGAGCTCCAAAAGTCAAAAATGTGCGAGAGCAGGATTTTTCTAGAAAAAGACTTTCTCTAAGCTCGTAAAGTCGTACGTTTTTAACTTTTGTAGCTCAGAAATTTCCACTTTTTTTGTACAATATTTCTGAGATTAATCTCAATTTCTGAATTTTTTTTGGAGCCCAGAAATTGTCTAATTTTTTTATAGAAACTTTTTGATATTAATCAAAATTTGTAGTTTTTTTTTTTTCCTAAAAAAATATTTTAAATTTTTTTTTTTACTTCAAATTTTTGACTTCTGTAGCTTAGGAGGATCCAGATTATTTTCTAGAAAATTTCTAAGATTGTTCTCAAAGTTCCTATTTTTCCTGAGTGTTTGGCTCCTGTGTGTCCCTCAGGGCCCCATGTGCGACCTGCTGTGGTCGGATCCGGACGACCGCGGCGGCTGGGGCATCTCCCCCCGCGGCGCCGGCTACACCTTCGGCCAGGACATCTCAGAGACGTTCAACCACGCAAACCGCCTCACGCTGGTGTCCCGAGCCCACCAGCTCGTCATGGAGGTTCGGTTCTGCACCTTGTCAACCAGACAGTTTCAGACCCACACAAAGTACTGCTCATTTATGACGGATGATACTTTACCCTGTCCAGTCGCCTTATTAGGAAATTTAATCTCCATTAAATCCTGTGAACAAACTACAACAACTACTTTAGAAATTGATTCATTGGGTAAAAAACAACAGATTTTTCAATTAACCTCTTAAATTTTTTAATACAATATTAGAAATACACATAAAGATGTAAAAAACCAATTCAGTTCCTGTCTCAAACAAGAAAATCAACCCTTTGTCTAAACTGCAGTGACAGCATTAACCTTAGTGAATCTGAATTGGGTGAAGCTAAAAAACCACTTCAGGAGTTCTGGATAAAACGTTTTTATGCTCAAAGTGTTTTTATCTGGGATGCAAAATGTTCATATATTTTATACCATTTCATCTTAACTGTTGTTTTTATAATGTTTTTTCTGCCTTTTTGCTCCAGTTAATGGTTAATCAATTTCTAAATGAGTCGAAAATAAATTCAGTAACCATCAATCTGATTAAAAAGTTGTAACGTTTCCAGTTATCCACTGTTGGCTGGTCACATAAAATCCCAGTAAATGCATGAAATGTTCAGTTGCAACCTGCCAGTAAAATGGATGCATTTGAAACGTCGTTCTGTCTTTGGGTTAAAAATACATCTGCTTCATTCAGGGATACAACTGGTGCCATGAGAGGAACGTGGTGACGATTTTTAGCGCCCCCAACTACTGCTATCGCTGCGGCAACCAGGCGGCCATCATGGAGTTGGACGACACTCTCAAATACTCCTTGTAAGTACAAAAATAATCCAGCAGGAGCCTTCTGGTGCATGTTTAGACAAAACGTTTGAAATGAGACGAACTGCTTCGCTTAAGTCAGTTGAGTCCAAACTTTTAGCCATGAGAACTTTATCATTTTTATAGCATTTTTAAAGCAAACCTTTTGTGCATTTTTTAATTTTATCTGCTCATTAATGAACTAAATAATGAAAATTTTTATGGAAATAAAAAAAGTTGAATTTTTGATAAAAATTTAGATAGAAAACATTAGTATAAGACACACACAGGCTGTAAGTTTTTTTATTTGGGGTGTTAGATTTGCTTTTGAGTAAAATTAGGTCAATAATACTTGTAGTGTCTTCAGTAAATGGGACTTTTTTTTTATTTTCTAAGATGTCATTTGCCATAAAATATGAGCCAACTATGATTTGTTCAATTCTTGAACTACGGTTGGTGGGTCGCCCAAAATCCTTCAGAGGGCCGTAAATGGCCCCTGCACCGCACTTTGGACACCCCTGGTTTAATAGCTGGGTAAATTATATTTTGCTCAGATTTGTAATTTCAACCTTTCTTGTCTGTTCAGCTTGCAGTTCGATCCGGCGCCTCGCAGAGGAGAGCCACACGTAACCCGCCGCACCCCAGACTACTTCCTGTGAACCTCGACCTCTCCTAGCGACCCGTGTACAGCCGAGTCCAGCCGTTAAACGACTCTGAACCAATACCGACACGAATGAGGAACAGAAAACTGGGAAACACAGCAGTGCACGTTGAACATCCACACAGCGACGAGGCGGATGGACCAAACGGTGTGTGCCATAATCACTGCGATGTTCGCTGCTGACGACGAAACCGTGAAGCTCCTCGTTCTGTACATCTGCAGCTGCTCGAGTCCCATCAGCTTTAGTTCAGCAGATCTCAACATATGTTTGCACTTTTGTACATTTAAATACATTTGACATTTGTATTATATGTTTAAAAAACACAGATTATAAATATGACTTTTTTTCCCTTCCTGTTTTTTTTATTGTAAAGAAAACTAAAGCTTTACACAAAGTACAGTTTTCCCCTGTAACTTATAAAAAATCCGCATCAACTCACCGACTCCCTTCCTTTCTGTATTTTAACTAAGCAGTTAGAATAATAAAGATGGCTTCTGGGTGTCTGAGTTGTTTTTTAAGGTATGAAATCTAAGTGAATCAAACGTAACGGCTTGGTTAAAGAAGAATTGTCTGGAAATGTTTATTTCTATAAAATGCATCATTTCAGACACTGAGGGCTTATTTAGCGCCACCCAGTGGTTGTCAGAGGTATAACACCGCAAAAACAGTTAAAGTGGATATAGTACACAACGGCTCATCAGGGCCATGGAGATGGGAAAAGTATATTTCCACCAAACAATTTTGAGATTAATCTCAGAAATTTTCTAGAAAAAGCTTGTAAATTTCCAAACTCCAAGTTAGGAACTTGCAAAAAAAAATAAAAAAAAATTAAGATCTCAAATTTTCTAGAAAAACGTGTAAATTTCTGATCTCTAAAATTTCCAACTTTACGAGCTCAGAAAATTTTTGTTCTAGGAACTTCCTGAGTTTTTTTTGTTGTTGCAATTTTTCTACTCTTGGAGTTCAGGAAGGACCTATTTTTTTCTAGAGAATTTGAATTTCTTGATGGTAATTTACTTTCTTCTCCATCTACACTGGCCTTAATATGCCATCACATTTTAAAATGCAAATAAAAGATAACTGAATAATTTTACACTTTTATTGTGACATACTCTGTTCAACCCCAGAGGAAAAAGAAATGTCTGAGAAAGTTGCAAAAGTAAATAGATTAAACTTCAATTGTGCTTTTCCAGTCAGACAACTTAAGGTACTTTACAGTACCTTAAGTACTGTAAAGTACCTTTCTGATACGCAAATCAGAAAAATGTGTGCACATAAAATTGTACAAAATACCTTAAAGGTGAGAGCACTATAGTGACACAACCAAAAACTGGAAGTCCTCCAAAATGGCGAAAAAAGACGAGAAAAACTGGTCTGAGTTGCTACTGAGGCCGAGAGCAACTTCAGAAAGCTGCAGGAATTTCTGGCTACAATCTCCCATCTGCTTCAGACGCAATGCAGAAACATTTTCTGAAGAGGAAAATCATGCAATCATGACTAAATAAAAAAACACACATCTGGAGTCTCCAAAAATATGTGGGAAGTGTCATGATCTGATGACTTTTGGTTACAAAAGCAACACCACACCCACTGTGAAGCATTTTATTTATTTTCTTATCTGATCTTTTAAGGTGGGTAAAATTTCATTTTCTAACTCATAGCATTGTTAGACACTTATTAAATCAGCTCCACATTGGTTTATTAATTCAGATTGATTATCGGTACACATAAAAATGGTAAAAAAAGAATCTTTTGTTGATAAACAGTAAAATAAGCAAATAAATGTAAATAGTGTCAAGTTACAAAATTTACTTTTATAATGCTGTTATGTTCATAAGGATGGACACTTAAAAAGTACATAAGTATAGATTACTGCATATCATTTTCTACAGTTTTTTAGTGTCCAAAATTTGTACTCAAGTTAGAACATCACTGCTTCAACCTATTTTTACTCGAGTAAAAATAAAAAGTTATCCAAGAAATTAGGCAAAATATATTTTTCCCAAATCAATTTCTTCAATAAAAAACTTTTAACATTTTAACAAAAACTGCAGGTGTGTGTCTGAATCTGGTGAATTGTAGATTAAAACATGTTTGTTTTTCATTCAGTGGGTAGAAAATCCAGAAATTTGACTCAAGTAAGAGAAGAAATACTTCATAATAAAGTACAGCATAGTAAAAAAAATATTCCTAAAAGTATGTTTTTTTTGTTTTTTGTTTTTTCTTTTAAAACTACTCAAGTAGGTCTAAATGTAATTGAGTAAATGTAACTAGTTACTACCCAAATCACACGGGAATGATAAAGCATCTGGTGTTAACATATTGGAAAGGGAGCCCAAAATTAAAACCTGCTTTGGGCTGCAAAAAAGCTTGTGCCGGCCCTGCATATAAAACATTTAAAATCATATATAGTATTCCGCAAAATGCAAACGATAATAAAAGTAAATAGGTAATTGGCCGGAACGTTGTGACCTGTTACCGCGGAGCCGCAGATGTGATAAACAGGCCGCCCCCTCCCTCCGTCCAGCCGCCGGCAGGTCGCTTCCAGCAGGTTCAGCCTCAGACTCACAGCCGCAGACGGTAACCGCCACGCTCCTCAGGCCTTTCTGCACAACAGCGGAAGAAATTCACAGCTTGACTTCAGCTTAGTTATTCACGGTACGTAGCTCTACGTTGTGTGTCATTTGTCGTTAAATAGTGA
The DNA here is from genome assembly GCF_001443285.1 of Poecilia latipinna. NCBI lineage: Eukaryota > Metazoa > Chordata > Actinopteri > Cyprinodontiformes > Poeciliidae > Poecilia > Poecilia latipinna. Next base: position 70,997 of record NW_015114555.1, read on the forward strand.
TTATAACTGCTGTGTCTTTTTTAAAAATTATTATTTTAATAAAACGCCTCGGTCTGGTGGGTAAGAGGCCTCGCCGAGGCTAGCACACTGGTTAGCAGACTGTTTGGACACAATATAAATATTTATTTATCTTATTTGTAAAGTCACAGTATAATTATTGTCCTTTTTACGGTGTTAGATGGAAACTATATCCGAGATTTGTCCACAGTGTTCATTCCTAAACAGGCTAATTGTTCAGCATTTCCGTTGTTTCGCTTATGCACGTTAGCATGACCGGTCGGCTAATAAGTTAATGTAATTGACAACACCCCCACAGTTAACCTAAAATTACATTTACGGTTGTACAGTTTTATTATTACTAACTATAAATGACATATACTCATGTATTGTTAGTAGAAATGGAAAACGGCACGTTGTCAACGAGCCTTTTTAGTAGTTTTAGCTAACGTTAGCTTGTTTGCTAACCAACGCAAAGCATTAAACGCTGGTTCAATGCTTTTATTATTCAGGTCAGAACATCAATAAGAAAAAGAAATTAAAGTATGAAAAACGGTAATTGGGTTTAAGAGTTGAAACAAATGAATAAACAATCAAGGCATTTTCAAATGATGCAAAAATATTTTGCATGTAGGTTACCGAACAGTTACAGCAGCTTAACGTCAGTTTTTCTGGGTTAATTGGTTAATTTACTGTAAAGCTTTTGAAGTTTTAGATACTTAAAGTAGAATCTAAAACGTTGCAAGATTTTTCATATTTTCTTTTTAACTGCCATGAAACTTTCAGCAGTAGAAATATTTATCACTTGATATACTTTTGTCTTAGTTTTTATAACTAAGAACAGCAGAGGACATTATGGTATTTTATAAAAATTTAATTCGAAAATACTTTATTAATCCCAAATGGAAATTAATTGTTATGACTCATTCAAGATTCTTGAGTGTTATTGTAGATGGTGATGGCTGTGGACAGTCATGGGTTCGCCTGTGTCTTCTGCAGTTTCCGTCAAATCAGATCAGGCTGAATTGTGTTAAATGATTGATGGTCACAGTGCTGCCTGCTGAAGGAGACGTATGATGCTGTGGGTCGGAGGAGGCTGTGAGCCTGTTTCTGCGGGGGAAGCATTCTCTTAGAATCATATTTGAAATCAAACATTTTTAAATGCATGTTTCATGTGACATCACACTTCTGTGACCTTTGTAACTGACAGCCATGTTGGTAGGCAGTTGCTATGGAGTTGCTATAACAACAATAAACAAGCCACAAGGTTAGAACTAGCTCTGGCTTCGTTCTTATCTAACTTATAAACAATTCAAGTACATTACAACTACCTGAGTCCTCGACCCGCCTCTGTAACACTGACATAAATATCAGTGGTATTTACTTGCTGCCAAACTAGCAACATTATCTTAGCTGGTGGAGCTTTTATGCTAGCTAAGATGGGCATGTAGTAAACACTCTTCCTGTTCTCTAGAGAGCAGGAGATCGGCGGCAGCTTCTCATCGTCTGACACCTTTCGATCCTGTCAGCAGCCATTTTGTTTATATTTTTCTCTTGCACATTAGTCAGAAGTGTCCATATATTTTCTTTTTGTTGGTCTGGAAGCCATAGTTCATCGATGCATTGCACTGCGTTTGCTTGCCAATATGGCGGCGATCACTCGTGGTTCAGACTTGTGGGAACTGTGTTGCTTTAATCATCATTTTTTCATGTCGGTGTGTTCACCTCGTTTTCAGCACTTTCATCCTGGACACTGTTTGTTTTGCTCAGGCTTGAAAAGCAAGTGGAGAGGTATAAAAGTATAAAATCAGCAGATTGTTCTGGAAAACATTAACAGAGTTAAAGGAGATTCTGCTCTTCATTAAACTAAAATCATAGCTAATCTTCACTGAACTGATTTTTGGTTTTTATCAAACCAAAAGTATGATGTTGATCTTGGGCTACGTGTCTTATTAGTAATAAATAATCAAATTTAATTATTAATGTATCTACTGCCATAGAAAGTCCTCTTGTTTTTATTTGCTTCATCAGAATTTATGTTTTTGCAACTCAAATGTTTTTTTATGTTTTGTTTTAAAGTGACTTACTGGGAACTCGGATACTGGTTTAAAAATGTTTCTGGATCTGATTAAGATGAAAAACATTTCTGTGTGTCTGATGAAGCATAATCCATTTAAATGTTATAGATCTTTACACCTTGTTCTGTTGACATGCCTGAATGAATGCATAAACCTGCTCGTTATTATACTAAATACTTACAATAGTTCAAACTAAATATTTAGTATAAAAATGTCCAGGAATAAAATGATCAATAAGTTTATTGGCCATTTAAAAGGAAACTCTGTAAATAAGTGAATTTTACTTGTTTCAGGAAATGCCCACGATAAAACTCCAGAGCTCCGATGGGGAAATCTTTGAGGTGGACGTTGAGATCGCCAAGCAGTCCGTCACCATCAAGACCATGTTAGAAGGTGAATCATCTAATTATCGGTTTCTGAAATGATTTTTATCGAGTATAATCATGAATAATCGTGAATGTAATGCAGATGAATGCTGGTTTCTGTGTTTCCAGATTTGGGAATGGATGATGAAGGCGACGATGACCCCGTCCCCCTCCCTAATGTGAATGCTGCCATTCTCAAGAAGGTAACACACACACACACACACACACACACACACACACACCCCTGTTTGTTTATATTGCCGTTTTCCTGTTGGACATTTCAGTCTGTTTTGTTGGATCTTCTATGTATTTTTCTTCTCTGGGAATCATTCAACCGACATGAACAGTGAAAATACTCGATCCTTAAATTGTAATCTACCAGGTATTACAACCTTTAAAACAGTTGAATAGTAAACATAAATCTGTGCAGCAGGTTCTGACGGGCAACGTTGTTTTCTCCATGATAAAACAGACAAACTGTGACGATAGGACAGGATGAGACGCCAAAAGCTTTCTGCAGTTACAGCTGCCTTCACCGAGTCTGAGAATCGGTTCATTAAATGGTTGCACACTTTTCTTTTTACCCTTGGAGACGTTGAACCAGCTGATTTAAAGCTGAGCTCCTGCATGCGTCCGGTCAGGTTGCAGGTAAATGTGCATGCTGTGTTTTCCTGCAGGTGATTCAGTGGTGCACCCATCACAAAGACGACCCCCCTCCCCCTGAGGACGACGAGAACAAGGAGAAGAGGACGGACGACATTCCTGTTTGGGACCAGGAATTCCTCAAAGTGGACCAAGGCACCTTGTTTGAACTCATCCTGGTAAAATAACTTTTTACAGTGTAGAACTTTAAAACAAAACGCCCGTCTAAACAGAAACCCCTGACCGCAGCAGCTACTGGCAAACCTGGGATTATTTTTCTCTTCTCTAAATAAACTGGTACCAGTTATTTCAGGAATTTCCTTTTGGTCATAAATTATCAAACACTTTTGCTGCTTCGCTTTCAGTAAGGCTGAGATTATGAGCTGAAAAACTTAAAACAATACTACCGACTGGATTATCAAGATCAGTCTATTGATAATTATTGATTAGTTTTTTCACTTAAATATCTTACATGCAGCCAAACCGATGGTGTGACGTTTCCTGTTTTATCCAAGCCAATAGTTGAGTTGAAACAATCTTATTTTAAGTTTAAATGAGAACAGATGGTTGATGATTTGATGTGGGCAGCAGGACGGGTAAACAGGCCGATCATGTGAGGGGAAACCCGAGTGCGGACCTGGACCTGGTTCTGGTTCTGGTCCCTCACTGCGGCTCCCAAACAGAAACATGAGCTGATGAACCTTCACCCTCCACCTTTGTTTATAACCACAAACCCTAAGAGGCTTCATCCGTTTAAAGGATATCTAATGAGGAATAAATAACTTAAATGATTATTTTGATGCAGAACTGGCTATGACTCCCTGGAATAATATCAGTTTTTACCCCCAAATTTAGAACCATTATATAACACGATGGTGTGTTTTACAGTTTTACAGTACATCTGTTTAAACCACTGAGCCTGAAACGAATGTTGGACTCAGATTTTCCTTTGTTGTTGCTGTTATGGTGCAGAACCATTTCATCCTCTCACCGCCTCGCCTTATGCTGCTGCTCTTTATTTTTCTCGTCTGTTTAGGCCGCTAACTATTTGGACATCAAAGGCCTCTTAGATGTCACCTGCAAGACAGTGGCCAACATGATCAAAGGCAAAACCCCAGAAGAGATCAGGAAGACTTTCAACATCAAAAATGATTTCACAGAGGAGGAGGAGGCCCAGGTACCTATTATACTTTATTAAAACATAAAATGAGATCATTTTATTCGCTCGAGGCAAAACGAGAGTTCACCTGCCGGCTGTTCTGTGTGCAGGTACGCAAAGAGAACCAGTGGTGTGAAGAAAAATAAAGCGGAGAATCCTGCCAACACTACCACACTGAGAGGATTGTCCCTGCTTACTGGTTGCACTGGCGTTGTTCATACTTGTTAATATTTTACTTTTAGGATATTGACAGCCACTCTGCTCTCTAGTTCCCTTCATTTCTGTATCCCAATAATAGCATGACCATTTTAACTTGCCTGTGTGGTGTCATTAATTTAAAGATAAAATGCTTATTACCGTTTTCACACACTCTACATAAAATATAGTCCTGTTCTCATGGCTTTGTATCCTTGAAGGAGAAAAAAAACGATATCCCTCCTTCCAGATTATCCTTATTTTTAGTTGCTCTAGTTGTCTATTTTTTTTTTTACTGGAGATTATTCTTTTAGGTTCATTGAATTGAATAAAGTTACATTTTTGACAATGGAAAAACCAAGGGTGAATGTGATTTTTGCTCCACATTGGCTTTGTTTAAACCTGGAAGGCGTAACAGGAGGAATGAAGCTGGAAGCGGATAGATGTTTTCACCTTCATCACAGCGTTGACTCATAAATTTGTGTATTTAATTGGACACTCAGCTGTGATGCTGGTTTTTTTAGCTGGATAAGCGCACTGAAGGAGTTAATAAAACCTTTCAAATTAATGTGGTGTCGTCTTTCTGTCTGGAGTCACCAGTTTCAGTCGAGCAGTTTCTCTAAATGTCCTTCAATCATGCAGCTGCTTACTGAGTCCATAAGTGAAGCTTTTATACATTTATTTTTCAGCTGTATTACATGGTGATTATTGCTATATTTAAATTTCACTTTTTCAATTGAATGACTAAAATAAAACCACCTCTGGTAGATTAAGATGTAAATGTATAACGGGAATATCAGTGGTCCAAATGTTCTGTGATAATCGGCTGTTGGGCTGATTAGGACATAATTTTATCCTGAACACACAAAAGTACAATTAAGATTTTATCCATTCAGTGGTAGTAGTTCATATTTAAGCTACAGCTCCCACTGTCCATATTAGTTTTGTTTCTATTAAATAACTGGTAGTGATTTACTGTAAAGCCAGTGCTGTATACCAAGCCTTACCTTTTCAGAAATCCATCCATCCAGTGTCAAAGCTCTGTTTTTGGTTTAAAAATGAGAAATTTGAGTTTTAGAAAAAATAAATGCAATATTTCTTATAACTATCCCATTGGAAAAAAATAAGCCTGCAGCCTTAAACATTAAAAAAAACACTTTTAATAACATCAAACAAAAACCATACATCAAAGGGTTCAAAGCATGAAAGTACAAAGACATCTTCCAGTTGTTTCTGCCTGGCCTGAACCACAACAGCGCCATCTGCTGGAGAAGAATGGTACAGAAGCTCAGCCTACACTTACTGCGAGAAAACGGTGAAATGAAAACCTCCTTTCTCGAAATGTAACATTACAGTTGGAACATGCACCGACTGAACACAAAATAGTTTGAAGGCTTCTGCAATAATACTGGACCACAAAGGGTAAAATTTTGCACAAAAAAACATATTGCTTTTAGAAAAAAGTGGAAACTATAATATTTTTTTTCAAAAAGAATTTACCTTTTTATTCCATAAAAACATACAAAAGTTATTTATTATAATATAAAACTTTACAAGACAATGCAATATAATAGTACCCATCGGTCACAGATTAGTTTGCGGAGCTGCAGAGAAGGAAAAAAACAAATTTAAAGAAACATGACCTTAAAAATGAGATGAGATTCATACACAAAAAGGTAAAAAACAAAATGTAAAAAATTAACGGGTGAAGCTGGAGAATAGAAGCCTAAAAGTGCTAAAAGAAGTGACTTGGGAGTCTGCTTTACCTCCTCTGGAAATACAAACATAAAAGATAGGAATACTTTTCCCAGGAATCCGAGGTCCTGCTGGTCAGACGGGTCCAGAAGAGATAATGACATGAAAAACATGAATCTTAAAGTTACAAAGTGAGCACCAACTCTGAGGAGGAACCGTCCTGAAACAAAACCGACCAAAACTCCAACGGTTTGAGCCAAAACAAGAAGATTCTGAAAAAGTCTTTTCCACCTTTTGCCACATTATAATTCAATATATTTTAACTGGAGTGTTTGTGATGGACCAGTAAAAACAAACAGTTAAAATGCTGCTTCCATTTTAGACACATTTGCTCTGATTCTCTTCAAAGTTGCCAAAATGAAGTTCAGTCCTGGAAGGAAACTAGTTTGAGTCTGAAAATAATTGATCATATAATCAATAATCATTTGTGCCTGTCAGCAGGCCGGTCACCATAATCAATAAATCACATTAAAATGAACTCGATAATCTCCATTTGCATAATTTATCATTTTTCTACCAAAAACTGGATGATAAGTCTGATGCTTTTGTTTACAGTCACTTCATAATTCATTTATTTGTTTCTCTTGTTTGGTTTATTTATTTCAGATATTTAAAATGTCTTCCAGTTCCAGTTCATTAGATTGGAAGTTTATTGATCTCTGAGAATCTGATTGCATTATTATTCTGCCGTTACCGTTGTTTAGGTTGTAAATGGTCTCAAAACAAGAATATCATCATTTATTGCAATAAGTTCTGGGACAATTCATCGTTCCACAAGTCTGACCTGGAAGTGATCGCCGCCATCTTGGTAGGCAAGCACATGGCTTCGAAGTCAACAAAATGAAGGTTTATAGACACTCCTGAACAAAATGTCTGCTGATGGGATCGAAACAGGCCAGACGGTGGGGAGAAGCTGCCTCTGATCTGCTGAGACAGACGTCACTAATTAGTGAACAGGAAGTGTTTACAGCATGGAGGAGCTTCATTCAATCGATGCTAAACGGATTTATGAAGGACGTAAGAACTCTTCAGGTGAATGACACGGTTCTGGTGACTGCAGAGTGAGTACATGTACGCAGGCTACATGTCCGTCTTACCTGATAAAAGCTACGTTAGCTAAGCTAGTGTAGCTAGTTCAGCAGTAAGTACTACAGTAAATATCAGTGACGTGTTACACAGAGGTGAGTAGAGGACTCAGGTAGTTGTAAAGCAATATTTTTATAAGTTAGATAGCAACAAGGTGAGAGCTAATTCTAAGCTTGTGGCTTGTTTGTTGTTGTCATAGCAACTGCCTACCAAGATGGCAGTCAGCTATGAAGTTCCAGGAAGTGTGACGTCATGACAGCTGTGGATTTGTTAGTAACTGTGACAGGCCTCCGAAGCGTTAAGCACAAGGTGAACAGCTTGTTCTCATGTCGCTGCGGTGGAAACGGAAACCTTTGGAAAATCACGACTGCAGGATGAAAGGAGGCGACCAGGAGGATCTTCGTTCCTTTGGGGAGCCGAGGAGGAGAGTAGTGAGGTGGGACGGCCGCGGCGATCAGTGAGTCTCTGTTAGCACTTTGAGAGAAAGTCCCGCCACCTTGGCGGCGGACAGCGCCGAGGAGCAGAGCGTCTGCTTGCCCGACAGTTCCAGGGTCGGGGCGAGGTGGCAGAGGTCCGCCCGCTTGCCGGCGGACGGCTCCGACGGGAAGCGGGGCTGCGAGCGCGTGTGTGAGGAGCGGCGCGTGGAGGGGGAGGGCGGCGGGGACGGGGGCTGCTGCTGGTAGAGGCGGAGGCGCGCGGGACACGGGGACGGGGGCGAGTCTATAGCACTTAGATCTGAAGAAGATGGGCTGGGGCAGCCTCCTCCTTGAAGGTAGCGAATGCACTTCTTTTTCCTCCTAGGAACAGTCAGAGAGAGTTATCTGTGAATAAAGTGTGGAGACGTCAGCAGCGTTCAGTGGAGGCGCAGAATCACAGTGAGTCAATGAACACGAGACCAAATGAATTTCTGCTTCACACTTAAAAAGCGACATGAGACAGACATCCATCAGCTCAGAGCGCAAAACGGCAGTAAATCCATTCATCAATAACGTGTAATAAATGATCACACTGCTGGCGTTCGTCATAATTATTACATTCTAGTGAAGTGAAAACTTTTGGTCATTAGTTTCAGACTCTGGTTTTAACCTCTGCATTCAAGAAAAAAACTATTTTATGACTTAATGCAGTTTTAATGATGTTTTATCATATTATAATGCCCAATTTTATTACTTTATAACAATCAAACAAAATCAAATAACAGTCAATAATTCCTTAAATTGATGAAAAAGTTGTCAGATTATTTCCTGTCATATCAGTTAAACAACCTGCAAATGGATCTAAAACGTTTTCATCAATATTAAAGAGTTATTGACTTAAAACAAGCTATATTTCACTCAAAAGTTTGTTTAAAGTTAGTTTTTTCTTTTTTCAAGTTCACTAAAATATTTTAACTAGAAACTAAGACAAAATACTTGGTAAGATTCTGTTTTTTGCAGTGGGCAATAATTTACTGAGCTTTAATTACTGACTATTTGTATGGTTTCAATAAAAGGTTTATTTTTCAGTTCAGTGTTTCGTTGAGGAAATCGTCTGTCTGGTAAATCGGTGCGCCGTCACGCTGAACGTAGCGATGTTGCCTGAAGGTTTGGACGCGACGATCAGATCGTGTTTTCCTGCTGCGCTCTGTGAGGTGTTACGTTTAAAGCAGACCTCCATACCATCAAAGCAGCTAACAGGATCCCAAGATCATCACCAAAACATGAAATGAGTCACCAGGTTCAACCGCAAACTGAGGCGCTGCGCCGTATTTAGACTCAGAGGAGGAACTCTGCAGTAGAAAGTGATTCTAAATGTCAGAGTTCACCATCAAACGACGCTCGTCACCACATCGCAGGGATGGAGAAAGTAGAAAGCAGACGGGCATGAGAAGATGCAGCGCTGCAGGGAGTGTGTGTGTGTGTGTGTGTGTGTGTGAAGCTGTGGTGATAAGGCTTAAAACCACATTCAGCCCCTTTGTTCTCTCAAACCGAAACACACACTCAGGTTTCCATGACGCAACAGCGGGGAAGACGGCGGAGCGAGCGTTTCATGTCAGATTCCCGGCTCCTGCAGACTAGCCGTGGACCGCGGTCGACCCCCTGCAGCTCCGGCCTTATGGGTGGGAGCTGCTGCCCTCTAGTGGCTCAAACCTCCAGAAAACTAAAGGAGGCGAAACATCCACTGAAATATCCACAACAAATCATAAAACTGGTATTTATTAACAAGCAGAGGAGGCAGAGTATCCGAAAACTGAACTCAAGACATTTTTACTAAAGTAAAAGTAAAAAGTATTTGGTAAAAAGTCGACTCAAGCACTGAGTAACTGATCAAATTATCAATCATTTAAAATTTAAAGATCACATCATCAAAAGGACTAAAATATAAAGTTAAGTGGAAATTTTGGTATTTTAAAGATCAAAATGACAATAATTCATATGAAGAACAAAAAATAACATAATCAGGACAAAGAAACGTTTCCAGGTTGAAAGAAAGACGATCTGATTATCGGTGATTATCAGCTCCGGTTTCTGGCAAAATTATTTTACCAACTAATAATGTGATTAATAAGGAAACATTCTTTTACCTGCAGCACACGATCTCCCTCTTTGGCATTAAACGCATGAACAATACATGTCCAGACAAAAAGCGGCTAACGGGAACCAGCAGAAACTTTTCTGTTCAGGCAGTTTTGGAAAAACTGTTTTTGTAGAAAAAGCAACAGAAATGACCAAAGTTGAATTTATTTTTTTGCTGAAGAAAATGAAAATCTTTTAGGTTGTGTTTTATTTCCTGAGTAATTTAAAGCTAAATTCTTCTAGTTTTGGGTCAGACTCGGTGTGTTTGGGTTTGGATCAGCAGGTTAGTGACAGACGACATGCAGAGCTCAGAAAGTGACCGATCCCCGAGAGACAGAGCTGATCATGAACAAAGTTTCCTTTGCTGATTTTGGGCCTGGGAGAAATATTCACACCCCAAGAGATTTTGATGTTCTGTCACGCGGCAGCCGGTCCAATCAGCCGCTCTGCAGTGAGACGAGTTGGACTGACAGACCGGGTCGCTCCAAACCTTTACAGGCAACAATATTCAGCAGCTTTCTGCCTACATCTAAAAACATTTAAGACAAAAAAAACTTGGTATTGGCCAAGATTGGAAATCGGTGATCAGCCAAAAAACTGCAGTCGGTGCATCGATAAGCTTCCCTGAGACGGGAAAACCGTTGGGAACAGTTTTTGTCCAAAACATAAATGAAAGTTTAAAACTTTTTAAAAGAAATATCCTGTTTCCACTTCATAAATATTAGCACAAAAAAAATCCATAAAACAGGCTAAATGTTGCAGCTGTAATGTGATAAACATCAAAAACGATCCCTGATGTTTAACAAGCCTCATCTGCTGACTCACATTTGGCCAATTATGATATTTTTTTGTCTGAAATGTTGCTAAGTATACAAGAACGTCTCTGAGTTGGTAACGGAGGGCCGGTCGGTCAGGCTGACCTCTCATGCAGAGCAGACCAGGTCAGATGCCGACTTCAGACCTTTGCTGAGGTAGAAAAGATCGGCTTCACATGGAAGCACCGGCCGATCGCTGAACTCTCAAAATTAAGGAAATCAGCTCCAATAAATCGGAGCGTTCCTGTGAAGAACAGGAGGAATGATACGGACGGGTAAATCTGGAGGTGACACTGTCAGAGTGAGGTGAAAACCGCCTCCATGGCCGCTCTGTCTCCTCAGAAAGGCTGAATCAGACCGAAGTGATGAGCAGACGGGGGCGTTTTACGCAGCGTCGGCTGAGTGGAAGTGGAGGAATGTCGGTTACACACCTGCAGGGACCGCACCAGTCCGTTTGTTGGTTGAGGCCGAAGCGAGCCCGGCATTTCTTAGGAGAGCCCGGGTCTGAGCGCACAATGCACAGCATGCAGGAGAACAGGAGGAAAAGCAAAACATAGATGTAATAAACAGGAGGAGCGAAGGAAGAGGGGGAAGTTAGAGGGTCACAGGAAAACCAGAAAACAACGGGAGGAGAGATACACAAGAGAAAAAAGCCAAAACTGTTAGTAGCACAACGCGACAGTGACAAACAGCACAGATGCAGTTAATGTCGCTCAGATTAAACTCTCTGAGGAAAGCAGCCGTGCAAAAAAACAAAACAGAAAAACCTTCATGTTCTGCAGAGAGCAGCAAACAGAAATGCATTTTCATCGAGCCTGGATTCATGTGGAACATTCACACTCCTGGATTTACACTTTTCTAATTCAGGTTGCATGGAAAGCAGAGTGGGTGGGTGGTTTGACGTTAGAGTCACTTCCTGCCTCAGCAGTGAGCTGCAGCACCAACGCAGCACAAAGTTTCTGCTCATTCTGCCAGCAGAGTTCACACAGAGATGCTTACCTGTGTTGGAGTCCTGCTGCTTCTCCCGTTTTCTCCTTTTCTTCTTGCCCTGTTGGACAAACACAAACAAAAATGGCCCCAGATTTATCAAGTTAATTTCATTTATTTTTAGACAACAATAACAACATACACTGCAAAAACACAAAGGGTTACTGAGTAATGTTGGTCCAGAACAAACATCTTAGGTCACTTGAAATAAGACAAAATTAACTTACAAATAACTTTTCAGCAAAATATGACTTTGTTTTATGTCAATAATTCCTTAATGTTGATGAAAAAGTTCTGCTGGCAGATTATTTAATTTATAACAAGACATTTTTATGTCTATAAAGTGAAGTGAAATAATCTAACAGGCTCTTATATCTTGCTGAAAAGTTATTCATAAGTTAGTTTTGTCTCATTTCAAGTGTTCGAAGATATTTGCATTAGAAACAGAACTACTTGGTCAAATTTTGTGTTTTTACAGTGTAGAGTCTGATTCCTCTGTGCATAACACAATAAAATATTTTCAGTTTATATAACCTTGCAAAAGTATTAATACCCAATGAACCGTTTTAAATAGATGCAGAGAATCTGCTCCGTTCATAAAACGGTTTGAAATCTTTGTTTTTGCTGTTGAGATTTTAAGGACATCATTTGTTTTTACATGCAGGTCATGATAATCTGAAAAAACTCAACTTAAACTATAAAAATGTTGATTGTTTTTATCTGGGAATTCATAATTTTGAAGAAATGAAAGCATAAAGGTCATCTAAAGTTTACAGAATCCCACACAAACAAAAAGCATGAAACATTTATTACCTAAAATAAAATACAAAATCAGCTGTTCAGTTTAACTGCAAAAATACAAAATATTACCAAGTAATTTTGGTCTAGTTTCTAGTGCAGATATCTTAGTGCACTTAGCAACCCCAGCCAAGCCCCACCCGTTACCTAGCAACCCCAGCCAAGCCCCACCCGTTACCTAGCAACCCCAGCCTAACCCCGCCCGTTACCTAGCAACCCCAGCCAAGCCCCACCCGTTACCTAGCAACCCCAGCCAAGCCCCACCCGTTACATAGCAACTGGCAGATCATTTCAGTTATAAAAAGGGAAAAATGTCATGTTATTAGTTCAATAATCTGCCAATGAAACTAGAACTTTTTCATCAACAGTAAGGAATTACTGACTTAAACTCATATATCTTGCCAAAAGGTTCCTTGTAAGCCAGTTTTATCCTTTTTCAAGTGTTCAAAGAAATTAGACCAAAAATACTTGGTAATATTTTGTGTTTTTGCAGTGAATTGAAATAAAACTTAACTCAGGTATCTGACAGAGACAGATTTAAAACACGACAGAAACAACCAAAGAAACCCCCCAAATTTATATTCTGTCCAACCACAAACTTCAGTGTTTCTTGTGGGATTTAATGTTAAAGACCAACACAAAGCAGAAGAAAAATAATTTCATAATAATCATAATTTGTTGTGAGCAAAAAACCTTAAGAAAATATATGTTTTAGCTATGCATTTCATTCTGGCTAAATGAAAAAATAACTTTCCTGCTAAAGAAAGCCTCCTCCACATCATGATGCTGCCGCCACCATTTCCCCTGATGGGCGTGATGACTTCAGAGTTCAGGCCATCACCATGAACAGATGGACTACATCCACTGATAAGGTGTAAAATAAATTCATTGTTTTCCTTTCGCTTCCATTCTGTGTTGATCTGGTACGTAAAATCCAAATATAAAACACTAAAGTTGGTTTTCGGTAGGAGTATTAGTACGTTTGCAAGGCTTTTTGTAGTTTATTAAAAAAAATAAACTTTCTGAAGTGTTGCTCCATGTTGAAATGCAAACAAAAAACTCAAACATGAAAAGTTAAAAGCTACAACCAGAAACTAAAGCAAGAAAGAGAAACAAAAGCTTCTACTGCTTCAGTCACTAGAACCGAGTTTCATGCACAACCTTCAGTTTCCACCAGTGTTAAAAAGAGCAGACGTCTCCTATAAAATCCTTTTTCATTTCAGATCACTCAGAAAAGACAAACTTGACATTTCTTTCGCTGTTTCTCGAGTGTTAGTGTGTGTTGAGGTAAACATGAGAGTTCTTCTGCTGCTGATGAACCGAGGCTGAGATGAAGGATGTGGGGAGAGGAATCTACCGCCTACGCTGCGCCGCCTCGCTCTGCGCCGCCTGTGTGGTTTACAACAAGTCATCCTGCAAATGGAGCTCCTGCTGTGTGTGTGTGTGTGTGTGTGTGTGTGTGTCTGTTTGTCTGCGTGTGTGTGTGTTTAATGTCTGATGCTGCAGCATAACTCGATATGTTTGGAGAAACCCCTGTCTGCGAGCAGAACAGGAAGAGAAGCTCCACACACGTAGAGGGTTTCTCCTGCAAGTCACAGAACATGCTAGAAACCACCACACACACGCACAAACACACACAGACATGCACACACACACACAGACACGCACACACACACAAACACACAGACACACACACACACACACACACACACGCACACACACACACACACACACACACACACACACACAAACACACAGACACACACACACACACACACACACACACACACACACACACACACACACAGAGGATTTTCACATTAAATGATTTGTTTGTTTTGATGGGAAAAGGGATTTTCTTGTCACCTGCCCCGCCTCGTTTCATTCAGACTTTCTCACAATGTTTTAACGGCGACACTTTAAGCTTCTTAGAAAATGAGATTTCAGTCAAGCTGCTGCTGGCCACGCCCCCAACTCAACGTTTACACTCAGATGTGAAAATGGCTGCAATCAGATACTCTGCTATCCAACTGTACATCTTTGAAAAGAATTAGTGGAGCCTCCTGCACAACAAGTAGTTTCTGGATGGAGTCAACAACAAAACTCTTGTCTTTTCCAGCAGCCATTGTACAGGACATACAGCAGGAAAACCAACTGACCAAACGTGCTGGAGCTCAGCTTAGGTTGCTAGGTACCAGACGGAACTCTTCTGGGGTTGCTAGGTAACGGGCGGAACTCTTCTGGGGTTGCTATGTAACAACGTAGTGCCTGCTGTTTTGTAACATTATTCCGGAGGTTTCTGAAACGGCTCGTTTTCTACACACTAAAACAAACATGTACTTATTGCTAACGGGTGTTTTTTGTTTTTTAAGTGCTTGGTTGTTTTGTAGAAGCAGTAGAAGTCAAAATGGAAGAATATAAATGTGCAAAAGTATTTTCTTTTCTTTTTTTTTTGCATGATAGTTTCCCTTTATGCTGCTCTTTCTCCAAACTCCTTCAGGCTGGATTTTCTTTGGATTAACAAGCATTTCCTGATTTATTTTATGTTTTTTGGTAGAACTACTTAGGGTGAAGGGATTGTTTTGGATTATTAAAATTGTATTTTATTATGAAATGATTTAGATCTGCAGAAACAAAGCAATAAAAATAAATGTTACATGTAACAGAAAACCAAACAGAATCATTTCTAACTGAATCTTTGGGATCAGAAACTATTTTCCAGTTGAACTCAGTGAAAAAGAGAATATTTCCTTCCTTATTTCTTTACAACATGACTTTTAGATGCTGCTCGTCTCCTATACAGAGATTTATTTTCAGGTGCAGAGAAACGATGACTTCAAGACTAAAAGTTAAGATTACATTAAAATATTGCAAGAAAGTCTGACTCTTTGGAAGGTGACGTGAGGAAATTGGCCAAAGTGCAGCAGAAATATGTCAAAATGTGTTTTTTCTCAAACAAAGCAAAACAGAAGGACTGATAATAAAGTAATTAATAACCAAATGAAGCTGTTGTAGTGTTTGAAATGATAAATAAACGGATGCAGCGAGGCCAGCCATGCAGCCCTGCTCTCTGTTAGTTGGAAAAAGACGGCTGATTTATACCTCTGTGTGATGGAGAGTTTTAGTAGAGATAGAGATTTGAAATGCATCCACATCTTACCGACCGGAGGGCCTGTCCTCGTTTACATGCTTCAAACGTGAGCAATCTCTCAGGAGGGTGCATGCAAACTTTGCACAGAAATACCCACAGCCCCCTCCCGCTTTCATGCAGCTTCTCAAACACTTTATTTTTATGTTCTTATTTTTACCCCACACCACAGAGGTATAAATCCACCATTAGACGAGTCCCTACCCAATCAGCTTTACTCTTTTCCCCTGCGACCCCGCTAAGGCCCGCCTCCTGCAAGAGTTCAACAGCAAACTGAGAAGTCAGAGGCACACAGCAGCCCAGATTCAGCAAAACCCCAAAACATTGATCTTTCAAAGAAACCAGCATGCACCACACGCCGGCCATCTTTAAACGTTTCACTGTGGGTTTACAGGCAGAGGCGTCAATAAAATTCAGAGAATCAAATCGGATGTTGAGCTTCGAATGATTTGGGCTTCATCAGTAAAAACTGATAGGAGATACTTTAATTTTACAAACATCTGATGTGATTTACTTATTAAAGTGTAAAATTGAAAAAAAGATTCAATTTAAATAAAGTTGGTAGGCAACAGAAAATTGAGAATCAAACTGAAAATAAAATTTGAAGAACAAACGTTTCATTGTTTGCTTTTTTTTAATTTCAATTTGAAAAAAAAAGAGTTTATATAAAATTTGAGAGAAATTTCACATTTTGCTCCAGTTTTTAAAAGATTCTGATTATTGAAGCATAAAAATATGCAAATTTGAATAAGGAGACTCATTTGAGGACAGTTTTATTTAAACCAAAACAAACTAAAATTAAGAACCACAGTTTGAAACAAAATAAAAATTCTTAAAAGGCCTAAAAATAGCAAAATATCCATTTCCTACATCTTTTGAATGACACTGCAATCATCTGCAGCTCAGAATACAAACCAAAACAGTCAATCAGCTGGAGAAATATTACAAAATAGGTGTGATGAAGCAAACCACAGATAAAATACATAATTTAAATATAAACAAATATAAAAACAAGTCAATATGTTTCAGAAATTCACGGTTTTAGGTTTGACTCCAACATTTTCCAATAGTTAATCCTGTTAATCCAGATTAGGAAAACCTTTTAGCAAAAAGGTTCCTTCTTTAAGAACCTTTTACCTGCTGAACATTCGTCACATTTCAGAGCATAAATATCGTAACAGCCTGCCATACCAGACTACTACCACTAAATTAAACTGATATAAACTAATACGTATTAGTGAATTAAAATACAGTAAAAGTATTTACAGTGATTTCTGAGTTTAATTGTTGTTTACTCCACTGTTGCTGTAACCACGGCAACGCGTTGACGTCTATTTCTCCGACCGCAAACCCAGACACAAAATTCATCATTTCTGCACAACAGAAAGGAGGGGCTGCAACACTTTCCTGTTTATGTTTTTCTTAATCAGCTCCTTGGTCTGAATATGTTCACTCTGAGCCAGAGAGCTAGAGTTAGATGGAAACAGGTTGGGGAGGGGGAGGAGCAGAGCAAAGTAACTTACGTAGTTGTCTCTAGCAGACCAGGTCGGGTAGAGCTGCATGTGGAGCTGTCTCTCTTTCCGGGCCAACTCGTAGTACTTGGCCTGCTCCTCCCGGGTCAGAGCGTGCCACTGGGAACAAATTCAGGTCAGAATTATTTACTGATCCAAAACCGATCCCTTCAGAAAATTAACAACTTTCAACCCGTTTCTCCAAAAAAGAAAAACATTTGCAATGAATATTAATAAAAACAAAACAAATGTAGCAGTGGGACCGCCAGGGGGCGCTGTGGGGCCTCAGAAAGGCGGAGAGAAGATGAGAAAAAACGTGCTAAAATAATAAAAAAGAATTGAATCCCATGATTTTTTTAATCTTAACGTTTTCATATTTTTTTCTGATTATTTTAAAAATAAAATATGAGTTAATAATTTATTTCTCATTTTCTGACTGGCTGCTTTGCTCCTCAGGCTAACATAGCTAGCAACAAACTGACAAGAAAATAACCAAAAGGAGCGACTCTGAAAAATACAATTTGATTCATATTAATATAAAATATTACAGATTTTCTTATTATTAAAAGAGAGGATTTTGTTGAAAATTTTTATTATTTGGTAATTGCCACAATATATTATCTAATAATTAAATTTTCAGGCAACAAAACTCATGACCAACTACAATCAGATGGTACGATGCAGCATTTATGCTAAATGAATGTAACAATAAGGAAATAGTTAATAAAAACATTCTAATAGTTGATCTTATTTTCTACATATTTTGTAGCATTTCTGTGGGTTTGTAAAGGGGGTCAGAGGTTAAAAATGTTCCAGCAGATATAAATAAATGATGAGTTCATGTTTGTGTCACTCACCCTTCGTCCCAGAATCTGATTGATAGCGGCGCTCTCCTTTAACGTGCACTCGGCGATGACCTTTGCCCTCATTTCCTTCATGTAGAGCATGAAGGCGTTCAGCGGCTTCTTGATGACCGGTTTCTTGGGCTCCTTCTCCCGCTTGACCTCCACCTGCGGCTTCCTGAAGGAGCGAGAACATCCGCAAAAATAAACATGAACAGCGCTGAAAATGAAGATTTATATCAGAAACAGTCAAAACTTAAAAAAAAGAAACTTAATCACTAATGAGGGTCTGTTGTTTAGATTGTTTCTGTCTGTTAGTTATTTCTTGTATAAATGTTTTCATTGTTAGCTTTTCTAGATGTACTGAGAGTTTTATGAACACGTAGCAGCGTAACGTCACACGAACAAGAACCCGCCCCCGGCTTCCTGCTGGAAGCCAACAAGCTGCTTGCTAACAATGGCTAGCATTGGTTTAGCTGTTATGTTGTCAACATAGCGCGCTAAATCTTAAATGTATGCCTGATGTATAAAACAAATAGAGCTTTGCTACTAATTGTCAACACTATGTCAACTAAATAACGTCAGGAGGAAGTTTAAATAAAAAACATAGCAAGGGAGAGAGAAGTAGGTCAGTTAAGCTAGCTTGACTATGACAACTTTAATATGTAGATGTGCTGCAGAATTCCCTGTGTATCAGTTCAATTAAAAAATTTAAAAAGGCGACCTAAACACCAACTCTGATCATCAGAAGAACAGGTGTTTAAATTAGCTAATCTACCACAGCTCTGTTCTTTGTGTGGGAAATGTTTGAGTGTTTAATCCTGAAATATTAGTGGAGCTGCTGTCAGTCAGTTGCTATGGCAACGAGTCTTTGTGTAGCGTAGGTGGTACGTAGAGCAAGAGAAAAGAAGAATACGAGTGGTTTTGAATTATTCTTCAATGGTTTTTCAGCGTTATTTTTCCCTTTGCTGTGGCGCTCTGCACTAAATTAATAATAGCTTCATCTCCGAGTTTCATTTTGGTAACGGTTCTGCAGCGGCAGGGCGGCTACGGCGAGGAAAAGATGAGTCTATTATCAACTGCATATTTATGTCACATTGATTAATGTGCTAAACAAATAAGTAAAATTTAATTGAATTAAATTAAACAGTTGTGATGAAGGAAGTCGGAGTGACTTACATGTACATGCCTCTGTCGTACTGATCATGCTCCTGCTTGCCCGAAGAGGGCACTATAGCCGGGTGGGGGATCCCTGTTGGATGCACGCCCGACGGTCCGAGCATCAAAGAGTGAGGGAACCTGGAAGGGTTGAAACAAAACGGAGGAAAACAGTGAAAAGTGACGCAAACCTGAGCGGTTTGGAGCGATGCATTGACTTACAGGCAGAGAGAACGGAGAGCGCTGAAGCAAAGAGGCACTTCTGGCCAAGCATTGAAAGCAGAAAAAGCATCATCTAACGTCCAAGTTAGGTTCCTATCATACAAAAACATTAATTTAAATTTGTTGTGTCTAAGGTTGTTAAAAAGCAACTTTTAAGAGCTTTTTTGGTCATTAAAAGTAATATTTTATGTCAAAATATAATAGTATGTTAAATCATGATATATAATACTGTAGTTTCAACATTTGTCACCACTAGAGGGCGCACAAGTATTGTTTTTCAAAACAAAGCAGCTGAAAGATCAAGACTTGTTTTACAGTTTAGCCTGTGAACATTAGACTGGATATATTTCTTCTCTTTAATATTTGGTGTAAAAGAGAAGCAGCTGCTGTTGTCTTAAAACAACAAAGAAAGAGGAAACATCTAAACGGCGTTAAGCAGCTTGAGAACAATGAGCGTGTTGTTGGTTTTAGTCCTTATGCTGTTTGGAAACAGAAATATTTGACCAAGGGTATTATGAACAAAGCAGTTTATAATGCTGTTATATGAGCTTTAAAACTATTTATCTTTTGCATCTCTAAAAACAAACACTATTAAAAAAATAAAGCATCTTCATATTCTGGATGACTACGCAGAGATATCGGACCAGGTTTGTGCAAAATTTTAACCTAAAGCATGTTAAATGTGTATGTAGAGCAACAGACACAAATAAAAACACACTGCAAAAACACAAATCTTAAGTATTTTTGGTCTAATTTCCAGTGCAAATGTCTTATCACATTTGAAACAAGACAAAACTAAGTAACTTTTCAGCAAGATACACTTGTTTTAAGTAAATAATTCCTAAATATTGATGAAAAAGTTCTCGCTTGATTAGATTATTTCACTTATAATAAGAAATAATCTGCCAATGGAACTAGAAGTTTTGCCTCAATATTGACGAGTTAAAACTGTAAAGTTACTTTTAAGTAAGTTTTGTTTTACTTCAAGTGTACCAAGATATTTTCACCAGAACTTAGACCAGAAAAAGTTGGTAATATTTTGTGTTTTTGCAGTGCACAGAGCTTAGAAGCAGCAAAACAGCGGGTTTCTTTCAAATTTTCATGAAGTTGAGCAGCGATTAGCGTGGCTTGGCTCGGTTTGACGGGGCTCGACCCGTTTACAGCACACCGATGGCAGAAGCCGTCCTGATGAAATTCTGATCCGTCCTGCTCGGAGGCGTTTGGTTTAGTTTTTGGTGATGTGCTGTAAACTGGAGCCTGCTGTTGCGCGGCCGGTTTGTCCTGGGCCGGTCCAGCCGGCAGGATGCGGTACCTGGAGTAGGACGATGCGCTGGGGAGACTGGAGGAGTAGGGCTGCCTGAATCCACAAGGGGACAAGGCCGGGTAGACCGGCTGGCTCTGCCTGCCGCGGCACAGCACAGGGAGAGACGGCAGCAGGCGCTGCGTTTAGCTTCACAGCTTAAAGTTTGAGCCCATTTAAACTCACTGGATTCTTTACCCACAAGAAGCTTTTAGGAAACTGTCACGGAAACCCGCCACGTTATAATTTTTCTGCATTGTGCCCTTCGCTTTAGTCATACCAAAGCTCTCGTAGCACATCAGTAATTTTTAGCTGATAAAGTTGACGCTGTTCCGCCATTAAAAACGGCTGAATGAGCGATATCAAGTTGATAAATTAAGAAGTTTATCGAGTGTTTATATTTCTAAACAGAACCGCATAAGAACATTTTTCATTCCAAACTGGACTGTGTTTGGATCACTTCTCTGTACCGTTCAATGATACCACCATCTTTGTTTCTGTATAACCGGCTCCGTTTATGACCGGCGGCGCCCTCTGCTGGATGGCGGCCAAACTACACCGCTAAAAGACGGTCTTAGCTGTTTGGGTGTCCAAACTTTTTGAATTAGGTGCGGGCTCAAAAATATATAGTTTCTAAAACCATTTAAGATCAAATTGGAGAATAAAGTCTCAGCTATAAAACAGGATATTTGTCACTTCATATATTTATCCTGCTTAATAAATTAATTAAAAGCAATAAAGTCTGCTTTTGAGGAAAAGTCACTCCTTCCTGTTTACCATAAAACCAAATAATAAAAAAATACAAAAAATTAATATTTTCTTTGCATCAAACATTTTCCATTATAAGAACATTTGAATTTGTAAACTTGGGTAATTTTCTAATTATAGTTGAACAGCTGTTTTTGTCTGGATGTCCTTGTAAAGTCTTACATTAGACTTCATACTTGAATTAAAACATATTTCTGTAAAAGC
The DNA here is from genome assembly GCF_001443285.1 of Poecilia latipinna. Classification (NCBI taxonomy): domain Eukaryota; kingdom Metazoa; phylum Chordata; class Actinopteri; order Cyprinodontiformes; family Poeciliidae; genus Poecilia; species Poecilia latipinna. Next base: position 92,582 of record NW_015114555.1, read on the forward strand.
AGAGTGGATCTGTTGACAGCTGTGACGTAGAAGAAGCTGTATCGTGATCACAGTGGGAGGTGGAGACGGGCTTTGATATGGAGAAAACAGCAATCTCCCGAGATCTTCCCCTCTGCAGCTGACTGATCCCTTCTTCAGTCCACATCCATTATCTAAACCTCATCATCAGCATCACCATCATCAGACTCTTCCACTTTTCATCTCCTCAGGTCAGAAAACGGCTTTAATAACCAATATTTTAACAATTATTTGCAGCTTTGTCAACTGAAAATGTTTATAAAATATTCCAGTAAATGTTGGGAATAATCGCGGTTAGTCAGGACCCTTTGAACTTTTATGCATTTTGTCACACTTTAATGTATTTCAACGGGATTTTGTTTGATAAACTAAAAAAAAGCAGAAGTAAGAATAAACAAAAAGCATTCCCACAGCATGACTCTGCCACCACCATGAAGGTTTTCTGGTCTGTTCATTTTTATTAAGTAATATTTAGATTTAGTCGTGATGTTTTTGAACTAATTGGATGTCAGCAGTAATTAATCTGTCCAATGCATTGTGATCACAGTGGGAGGTCGAGACCCACCATTTGTCTGCTCAAATAAAGTGACGGTGAATTATCTGGTAATCCTGCAGCTCAAAATCTGCATTGCTGGAGGATATTTCTAATTCATCTTTGATTATTTTCATTTCATATTCTTCAAATGATTTAACAATCTGGTTCAGGTTTAGTAAATCACGTTGCATTTGCTTGACCTCCTCTCAGCATTTTGTGGTTCCTAGTGATCGGCATTTGTTTTACATATTCATGAGGGCAGAAACGATGCATTTATTCTCCTCATTTTGCTATGAAATCCTGTTTTTGTAGATCATGTTTGTGCGTGACATGAAGTTTGTACCTGTTAAGTTCATGTCTGCATTCATCTGTTTGTCTTCTGGTTTCAAACTGAATTGTTTAAATTTTGGCTTTTCTCTACCAGGTTGTGACCAGAGACCTCTTGCCTGAGATTTCCCACCCCAACGTTTAAAGTGGGCGGCCATTTTGGTAGGTTTTCAATTGATAATGAGTGAAACAAGCTCATATATCATGCTGAAAAATTACCTTCTAGTTAGCTGTTTCTTATTTCAAGTGGACTAACATTTTGCTCTAGAAACTAAACAAAAACTACCTGGTAAGATTAAAGTTTTTTTACAGTGTGAACCGCTTGTACCTTCCTGATCTGTCTGCTTGTTCACTAACAAACCTCTCAGTTCTTCACAGACAGATGAATTAAACTCAGATAAACTCTATTAAATATGAACCTTCTGAATTAACCAGATTTTATTTTAGAAGGATCAAAATAAAAGAGTCTGAATTGTTTTTATTTCTATCACATAAAAACACAATGAAGTTTGTGTTTGTAGAGCTGAGCATTTATCACAAACATTTCCTATTAAAAAAGTTTTGTTCTTTTCATAAATGACAGTTTTTTAAATATATTTTTACTACCTTTCCGATTTAAACTGTTTGTTCCACAAGAAGATCAATAAATAAAAGTTTGAGAATATGATCAAATGTAGTTACTGTGTGCAATGCAGTGATATAATTCACACTTTTTAAATAAGTTTCTCAAGAGAATTATTTGTTTGTGGCGCAATGAATGCTGCATGCAGTCACAGTTAGATGATATGTAGTAAGTAATTTTTTATCATTATTTCTATCATTTTCACAGCCACAAAATTTGAAAGTGATAAACTTGGAAGGTGACAAAATATAAACATATTTAACAGGTATGAAGACTTTTGCAGCTGATGCTTGGTATTTTATGCAAACGAGCCTGCTGCAGATCTTTGAATTTCCTGGGATTTCAGTTCAAATTTAGCTTTCAGTTCCAGTTATACTACATCAAACTTTTGTGTTCAAGCATAAAGCTGCATTCTGGAAAAACGGATGAGAACAAACAACAAATCTTCACGGTGTGAGATGAACAGAAGCAATAGGCCAGCAGGCGATCGGGTTTCCTCTGAAGTCCCAGACTGATCGTCAACACCACAGAAAAATGGCATTTAAGCTCTCCTCCTTCAACAAAAGATCTACACTACAAGGACCTAAAACAAGCAGATAATCTGGAGTAAAGGAGATTATCTGCTAATAACACTCATGACAAATCCACAGTGAAGCGTTCTTTCTCTGAAGGAGATAAATGCTTGTAGGAATGTTTGGGGACAAATATTGACTTTCAGAAACACAATAAACACACATGTAATCACACATTTAAAATGAAAAACAACTTTCTTCTTAAATCTTCTTGACATTTGATGTAAGACTTAAACTATTCCAGAGAGGATTTTGGATTCTGGAGGTTTGCTCTAAACGGATTTGTGTTGATCCATAACTCTGTGGCAGCCTGACATTATAGATCCACAATCACGCTGCGTGACATTAAAATGAGAAAACATGGAGCAGATGTGTCTGTTTTCAGCTTCTTTCTGAGCAGTTTCAGGAAAATGCAACAACAGAAAGAAAAAAAGACATTTTGGTTTAAAGTTTCCATTTTGCTGGAAATCAAACGCAGCTAGAGAAGGATGGAAAATTCACAAATTGGGTAAAAAACCCAACTTGGTTAAAACTGAGTCTATTTCTGCTCCATTCCAAGATTTCATTTGGGCAAAATCACCAAAAAAAATCATTTTATATATTGTCTTTGTACATTTACTTGTGCAGAACTGAACAGGTTTCATTTACTAAAATGCAAATAAAGAAAAACAGCAGGAAGAAAACAAACAAGTTAGATGGTTTATGATAAATTTATGGTCTGAATTACAGGTTTTAAGTCTCTGGACTGTTTTACATTTTTTTCATCTCATTTAGAGGAAAACATGAGATGTTTGTGTAAATAATGACTGGCCGAACTCGTTATTTTTATCTATCACAGATGTTCTGGACAGAAGCAAACTGATTGCAGTTTTCTTGCTGATCTTTAAAAAGCCTGACATTACTATTATCTTTGCTGAAACAAAACTACATATACATGCACATTAACTGTCTAACATTATTTAATTTGTTTCTTTTATGTCCTTTTTAGACCTGACACTTGAATAAAAACAGGAAGTGAAAATAAATACTGATCAATCTGAAGAATAGTTTGTCAGGGATAAAACAGATCTTCAACTTAAAGGGTAAACTAGTTTTATATCTAATAAAATAAACAGATAATGTGGAAATGGAGAAAACTTATAAAATAATACCGGTTCTAAGGGATAAAATGTACATTTTCAGATTGTTGATCTTGACCCAAAAATGTAAATTCTTCATGCTAGTCTGTTAACTTTTACAATCTTTTCACCTTAAACGAATAGAAAATAAACATTTTTACAATAAAGGTTGCTGCTTTATTTGCTTTTCAGCAAGTTAATTCCTTAGGGCTGAAAGACGTCATGTGATTTCTGTTTTCATTTATGTTGTCTGTCGTCAGGATGTGGACTGTCATCCACTGCAACCACGTCTACTGTTTGTTCTTTTAAGAAAACATTCCTAACCGCAGAAAAATTTCTAAAAGTTTCATTTCATCCCATTGTTTACTGGCTTATGTTACCAGAAACCTCAGAAAAAACAGAGGAAATCTGCACATTTCTGCCAAATAAACCTGAGAAAAGTTTTTTGGCATTTTTATTTAAACATGGAACGAGTTATTAAACAAATGTGTGCAGCTCACCAGCTCATGGAGGGAGTGATCTGGCCAACGCCACCTGGAGGAAGGGAGTAGTATCCTGAGAGGTCCTGGGATTGGTGCCTGTGAACACCTGGAGGAAAAACACAAATCCGTCACACAGAGTCACTGAGGCCGTCATAAAACAGCGTAAACGACTCAACCAGCTCCGTTAAAGGAGATCTGTTATGAAAAATTCACATTTTGAATGTTTTATACTTCCATCTCGACCTCAACTGCTTCTAAAAACGACCAAACCGTGTTTTGGCAAACAGCCCCAGCCCCGTTACCTAGCAACTAAAGCTGAGTTCTGCCTGTTACCTAGCAACCCAAGCTGAGCTCCAGGACGTTTGGTCACCTGGTTGTACCGCTGTATGCTCTGTACAATGGCTGCTGGAAAACACAAGTGATTTGCCAGCATGAGTATAATAACATGCTGAATTCTTATTGGTTGTGCAGGAGGCTCTACTAATACTTTTCAAACATTTTTAGATGAACAGAGCAGATTGAAATATCCAAGAATGATTTTGTTGATGAACGCACTGCAAAAACACAAAATCTTACCAAGTTTTTGTATAGTTTTTAGAGCAAATATCTTTGTAAACTTGAAATAAGACAAAAGATATTTGAGCTTGTTTTAAGTAAAGAATTCCTGAATACTGATGAAAAGGTTCTAGTTCACCTGGTGGATTATTTCATTTGTAACTTGGGGGAAATGTTTTGTTGTAAGTGAAAAACTCTGCTAATGGAACCAGAGATGGCAATGAAACTCCAAAATCTCACTGAAAAGTTAATTTTAAGCTTTAAGTGTATTAAGATAAAAAAAATAAAATAAAAATACCTGGTTAAATGTTGTGTTTTTGCAGTGTTTTGTTGTTGATTTGCCATCCAGAAACCACTTGCTGAATTCTGGTTGGTTGTGCAGGAGGCTCTTCTAATGCTTTTCAAACATTCCTAGAACGGCTCAGTCTGAATCGGCAGAACTGAGCAAACCTCATCCCCTACAGATGATTTTGTGCAATAAACTGTAATGAACATGTTTTGTGTAGACTGCAGGCCGATGCTAAGCATGACAGGTCATCCATGAATGACCTTCCAATCCAAGGTCACGATGCGTCGCTCTGTGTGTCCGGGTGCATGTGGGGGGGAACCCTCCGCTGGGAGCTGCGGTGTCGGTGCCCACGTTGTACAAACACACCCAAACATGCATACAAACACCGAGTCTTCATCTGTAGTTATGGCAGAGCTGCGCGCCAACAAAAGAAAACGCAGACTGAGCGACTCTGTGCCCTCGCTCGGTAAACAGGCCGCCTCTCTCCGAGCGTCTCCCTCCGTCTTTGTGCCCTTCAAAGGAAGTCATTTGTCAACAGGCGGCACCTAGCACTTAGCGCGGCCGTGCTGCTAACCTGTGTTTGCAGCAGAGGAATGCTGCAGATGACTGTAATTTGGCCGCGGCTCCGGGCCTGTCCCAGGACCCCGAGCTGCTATAAATCTGCATGACAGGAATGTGACTGAGTCAGCCGACCCGACCCGTCTCACCGCTCCGATCAGTCCGCCATTAATCCCCCCGATCGCCCAGCATCACCCCTCTTTTACCTTTGACCTCTCCTCCTTCATTACAGACCTCGGCTCGTTTGGTTCCTCTCTCATCTTCTTCATTATCTTCCCCTTACATTAAGCTAACCTCTGCTCTGCCTCACCTCCACTTCATCAAACATTTCTCGCTAATTTAGTTTGTCTGGACACAAAAACTCGGCTTTTTGGTCTCTGACCAACCCAAATACGACAATGGAGCAACACTAAGAAGAAAATACCACAGCAAAGCCGAAATATTGCATGAAAAAGTCAGTAATATGAGAATAAAGTTGTAATAACGTGAATAAAGTTGTAATAATGTGAATAAAGTTGTAATAATGTGAATAAAGTTGTAATAATGAAAGAATAATTGTAATATCATACAAAAGTTTAAATAATGCAGTAATAAAGTTGTAATGTTACAAAATAAAACAAAACTAACTTACAAGTAACTTTTCATTAAGTTATTTTATTTTAAGTTAATAATTCCTTAATATTAATGAAAAAGTGCTTATATTATTTCACTTATGGGAAAATGTCTTATTATCAATAAAATAATTTGCAAATAGATATAGAACTTTTTTTATTAAGGAATTATTTAGAAAGAAAAGCTCTTATGTCTTGTTGAAAAGTTATTTGTCAGTTTTATCTTATTGCCTTTAGAAACTAGAACCAAATTATTTGGTAAGATTTTGTGTTTTTGCAGTGTTGTGATGAGACTTGGGTAGTAATTAGTTACATTTAACTTTTTTGAAAAAATGTATTTTACTATGCTGAATTTTTATGTTTACTTGATTAATTTTATCCTGAAGTATTTCTGCTCTTATTTCAGTAAAATTTCTGTATTTTCCTCCCACTGAATGAAAATCAAACATGTTTTAACCAGAAACTCACCAGAATCAGTTGGATTTTTTCCAAATCCAACTGATTTGGAAAAAAATTATTTTGCCTGATTTTGTTACTTATATGAATTAAAATATCAAAATGTCCATTTAAATGTATATTTTGGTCCGTCTGATGATGTAATTTTTAAATATTAAATGATTGATAATTTAACTTTCTGCTTGTTTTTGAGTGATTTCTGGACGGACACTTTTTACTTTCACTTGAGTAAGTAGATGTTGCAGCAGGTGGACACTTGGCCTCCTCTGGTTGTCATGCATCACTGGAAGTTATCCAGATATTGAGGTGATGAACTTTAAACGAGTATCTCGCTCGACAGCATCAAAACCGAAATCCCAAAGTTGAATTTCGCCGGCGGAAACGTCAGGCCGGTTTCTGTAAGTCACGTTTGTCCCTCGTTGTCACCGGCTGCTGTTGGGAAACCTGCAGGGGGAAATTAGCAGCAGTAATGGGGCAGTTTTCTTTGGAATGCCCCTTTTTTTAAATATGCGATCTAGTACCCAAACAACTGCAACTATCTCACGGCCTCGTGTCGGCGTCTGGGGAACCAGATCAAAGGTGGCTGTTTTGAGTCAAACCGGGCCGCCATCAGAACGCGTGCGTGTTAAAACGAGAGGAGCTGAAAATAGTATCGCAGTGCCGATAATGCGCTGCGGTGGTTCTAACCGCTGAGAGTGAAAGCGCTGCAGCGTCTGCGCCTTTAAATGACTCGTCACATGCAGGAGACACCAGGAGGAACGCGGCGCTGCTCTCTTACTGTAAGGCGGGACCGACTCAAGTGTAGAAAAAAGTTACTTTTACTGAGAGCAAAGAGCGAAACTCACAGTAATAATAAAAGTGTTTTACAGTGTAGAGCTGAAAACAAACTTTTCATCTGTTTTCATTTATAATCGGCAGTTTCACTTCTCACTTTTTTGTTTTCACGTGAAATGAATCCCACTCCTGCTTTTAATTTGAAAAGTAAAAGTAAACACACAGGGATCCTGTTTGAATGTTTAGCTTACTTGTTATATATTTAACGATTAATTGAATCGGATAAAAATTGGCACATTAATGCTTTTCATACAATATGAAGAATACATTAAAATATTCAAATAAACTTTATTCATTATTTTATTGCTTAAATTGCAATAACATTCCTTTAGTACATCTGAAACAGGTGATGCTAAAAATGCCACTTAAAGAGTTTTAGCTAAAACATATTTGCAAACATTTTTTTCATTTTAGATGCAAAATGTTTATTTTTTGTGCAGCTTGTGATTAATTATTGACCGAAATATGTTGCCTTTTCCCAGTAAACAGCATTTTTGAATCTGGATACTCCAATTAGTTGTTAATCGATTACCAAATTAGTTGACGATTATTTCAATAATCAATTAATCGTGATTAATTGTTTCAACCCTATTTTTATATGTATTGTCTACTTGATATTCCTTGGCTCATTTATTTGGTCAGTGTTTCTTATAAGACAAAAATACGAGAAAATGTTCTCAGAAGTATGGTACATTTTCTATTTATTAAATAAAATAACAGTTTAAAAATGATCTTTAAAATTCTAGTTTTTTAAAATTTAAGTAAAATTTCAATAAATGTAAAAGTCATACTAAGTATATATATTTTTCAAGCTTTTATTTCTGATTATTTCGATAAAACCTACAATTAATTTAGTCACATTTAATATTAAGTGTCTGGACAAACTGCTGACATGTCAGCTGTCCAGCAGACAGCGACAGAAACCCGCAATAAGAACGGTGAGTCACAGAATCATTGGAAATGAAGCCAGCTGTTCACAAAGTGCTGTGACTAAACATATTGTTTGGAAAGTTGAGTGGAAGGAAAACCTGTATGTGGGAAAAGGGGCACCAACAACAGTGACAATAGCAGCCTTGACACTTGCTAAAAGTGACCAAAAACGAAACATTTTGCGTTAATGCACATTCATAAACAGATTGTTTATAGAGAAAAGTGCGGTTTCCGACTCTGTTGTTTAGTTTTTAGTTGAACCGGATTGTCACCTGTGGTCCTTTCTTTGATTTTCATAACAAATTACAGAAATGAGTGAATCTGAAAATACCCCCAAATGCACCTGCAGTCTGCTAAAGTTGTTCACACTTTTGCTAGCACATTCAGGTCTCCACAGCAAACGCAGACGTGTTTCACTTCTGCTTTTTCACTCTGTATTTTCTAATTTGTTGTCCGGCCGACAGTCATAACCAAACATCGGCGCAAAGTGATGCTGCATGATCGAGTGAGAAGATGTTAGCGCTTTGAATCACGCGTGGCGTTCATGCTTGGCTGCAGAAAGGACCAGCTGGGTCAAATGGTGTCAAAAGCAACCTGACTGGAGATCAGCATGACCTCTGCAGTGAGGTGAGGAAAATTTCACAGAACCTGAAACAGCAACTTTATTAGAGTCAAAACGTAAACTTAATGCACAAAATCATGATTTCTATAAATTAACTTAAAGGAAATAACAGCATGCGACTGCATTCCAGCCGTTCCTACAGCGAGACAGCCCAAAGAGCTGCTGCTAACGATGGCTAGCATTGGCTTTAGCTGCCTAGATATCAGCATAACAAGTAACTCTTGCTATGTTGATATCCAAAACAAAAACAGACGCAGTGCTCTGCTCCTAACTGACGTGACCGACAAACAAGCAGCTATAAAGGCAGATTAATGGACCTCAATGTGTTACCCCAGACATTTTTTCAGTCATTTCTTCCTTATAAACCAACACTGAGGTAAAGACGGCGGGTAAAAAAGTTCTCTAACTAGTCCTAGGTCAGGTCTGTCAGGTTATTAGCGGAAATAACGGAGAAATCAACGATAAAACCCAAGAGGAAAAATGATGAGGGACAAAGTCTGGTTGGATGTGAGTGTGAACGCGGTGGGACGCACTTTTCAGGTACAAAATGGGTGAGAAAATAAAACCGGCTTGTGAAGATCTGCCTTCAGGAAAATGCTTAGAAATAAACAGTAGTAATGAAATGTGTTTAAATGCCAATACAGGAGTTACTGTAGTTTAAGTTTTAACGCTGCCATGGAGCTGCCGTTGGCATCAACACGCATAAAAATGGGATGTTTACCACCTTCCTGCTGAATGACTTGGTAGTTTCCCTCCATCAGTTTCATTCATCTGGACGTGGGCTGGGCCATGATCCAGTTCTTGCGTTACTCAGACTCCTTTTTGATTTTGGAAATGTAATCAATCACTTTCTTCCCTCTACACGTTCTGGGTAACGGCTGTCGGGATTGCATGTTCCCCACTGACAGCTGGGACTGTGATTATCTATTATTTTCCTCAAAATCTCTCTGCAGCGTGTTTTCTATGATAAACACCGTCAGTACTGTCGGAGGTCAGTTCCTGTGGATAAGGGCGCGTCCGCCGGTCGGTCAGTGTGGGAGGATCGCTCCAGGCCAGCATGGGGCGGAGCCGGCGCCATGTCAATTACCAACACAACTAGATAACCAGGTCAGGAAAAGTTTTAACTGAAAAAGAAACAGCGAGGCAGAGAAAAGCAGCTCAGTTATGCTAGCTTGACTTTGACAACCGTAACATGTAGATGTGCTGCAGAATTCAGAGTTTCAGTTCAATTTAAAAAGTCGACCTAAACACCAACTCTGACAGATGTCAGACATGGTGATAAATCACAGCGCTAGAGTGTAAAATCATCTGATTAAATATTTTAATCGAGTGGCAGCAAGATTTTCTACACAACAATAGATAGTTTACATCAGGGTCCCCAAACTTTTTCCTGCGAGGGCCACGTAGCTGTTCCTTTTTCTGGTTGGGGGCCGGTCTTAGTTTTTGGAGAAAGAAACCTTAGAAAATTCTTGTCGACAGGGGGGGGGGAACGACAAATTCGAGCTTTTACACTGATTTTTACCCAGAATGCAAATGGAAAAAACCGTGAGTGAAACGGTGACTGGGACTGACTAGTCTATATTCCATTGAGGGAAAGTTAGTTTCACATCTGCTCAAGAGCCCCCTGGTGGTTGGAGAAAAATCCACATATAAACTGGAAAATACAATATATGAAAAAAAAAAACACTGAATGCTCTCTGGTATGAGGAGGCGGGCCAGATCCGGTTCAGGGGGCCGGACCAAATGACGTGGCGGGCCGGATCCGGCCCGCGGGCCGTAGTTTGGGGACCCCTGGTTTACATGATAGAAGACGTCCAGTTTCCAAAGTTAGCTCCTGACTTAGCGCCTTCTGGGGCTGGATGACAAATCAGTAATAAATATCTCCATGGACACATGAATTTTTGATACACTGAAACTCATTATTTACATAAGTCAGTATAGTTATACGAAGTATAAAGAAACAATAATTGTAATTACTAAATTTGCTTGTAATCACAGAGGCATTACCACAGATTTTTAATAGATGAATTTAAGGTGAAGACATTCTGATGTCGCTAATAAACAGTAAGATGCTGTGATGCCACGATAGGGGGAGTCGATGGGAAAAGTGTGAAGTGGTTCGGTAAAAATGTCACAAAGGGAGACAAATGAGGCATGGTTGAAAACAGACAGTGGGTGGAAATGGAAATAGCACAGGAAGTAAGCCGCACACGGAGAATAAGACGAGATCTTAACGAACAATAAAGGAAGTTAAGACAGAAAAAAACTGGTGACTTTCAGAGGAATTCATAAACAAATCTGTCACAGGAACATTTACTGGCCACAAGATGCAGAGAAGAGAGAAAAGCCAACATCACATCATCATCATCATCATGTGGCTCAAGCACATCATGACTGATTTATTAAAACATGTTTCATTAAAACATGCTATGAGCAGCAGGAATGAAAAATATTCTGTTATAAAATAAAAATGGTCCAGAATCGCAGCCCAACTAAAGGTAGCTAACATTGTGTTATGCTAACAGCTGCTAGCATGCAATCAATAGGTAAAATGCTGACATTTGCTAAAACAATAACACTAGCATGTTAGCTATCAGTTTCAAATGCTATCTACTACGCCAAGTTAGAAAATGAATGGCATATTTTTGCATTTATCTGTAAACTAATCAATCAGATTTCTGTATAAAGAAACATTTTCTAAATGTTTCAGGTTGATCATCTTTTATTTGTGCTTTATGACTCACTCTCTGTTGCTCAGGTAGAAATCTCAGGATGTTTGTTGTTCATGTTACTATTAAAATAAATTAAAGCAAAAACCAGCATTGAAAGATGTTAAACTCTTTGAAAATTGCTCCTTAACTTTGCTTTTAAATCTGAATCTGCAACAACTGCCTGGCAAACCAAATTTAAGCCGGTCTTAAATTGTGAACAAGGGCCGCCCAAAATCGCACCAAGGGCTGCAAACGGCCCCCGGGCCACACTTTAGACACCCTGCTATGGCTTGTTCATGGAAGAATTTAATTATCCCAAATCAAGTCATCCTTCTCCCGGGTTTCAATCCTGGCTGGGCTCAGGTAGAAAGGTAAAGGAGTGTTGGAAGAAATGACCTCACAGGTGAGGCGATCAGCTGACAGGTATGAGGTAAGGTGAGCGCAAAACGTGGAGCGGCAGCGGCGGGACGGCCAGGTGTTGGTGGATGTGTGAGGTAGAAGCAGGTGTCTCAGTCTGTCATTAAGAGCTGAGTCACAGATCCACCATCAGTTATGAACACACACACACACACACACACACACACACACACACACAGAGTCTAGACCAGACATGGAGCGAGTGTTTGTGGGAAAACGGGGATTTCCAGCCGGAGAAGGCGGAAGATTAAAACCGAACAGCGCAGGACAAAGCTGCCATTCTTCTGGAACCGGGTCCACTTCAGAGAGCTGCTGTTGTTGCTTCTTCACGTACGATAAAAAGTGAGAAATGGAGGTAAAATGATTCACAGATTTAAATAAATACAACTGAAGTGTGCACTGAAAAACAAAATCTTGCCAGGTGTTTTTAGTTTGATTCTAAATATATCAGTAGAAATAAGACAAAACTAACTGACAAGCAACTTTTCAGCAGGAAATAAGATTTTAAGTCAATAATCCCTTAATATTGATGTAACATGTAAGGATTTGGGTTTTTCCTGTTTATTAGATATGTGATTCTGTGCTCTGTTCCCTGTGCGTCTCTGTGGTTTCCTGTCTCTTCTCCTTGATTGTTTCCCAGCTGTGTCTTGTTCCCTGATTATCCTCCCTGTGTTTTTAGGTCCACCTGTTGTCGGGTCCTAGTCTAGGTTCATGATTGCTGTCGTAAGTCTAGTCACGCTCAGTCGAACTGGACAGCCGGCCTTGCTCTCGTTTCAGTACCTGCCAGGGAGAACCTAGCGTTCTGTTCAGCTGTACTCATTGCTTTCATTAAATAATCTTTCCTTCACTTCCACCTGGGTCAACCTGCGTTCATTCTCACCACCGCACCGGCAAATCATGACATAACATGGGAAAAATGTCTTTGGAAAACCTATGTATATTTTCAATTAAGCCTGTTGCAAAAAGCAATTAATCAATTAATTGTACAATAACTTAAAATGAGCTTAATAATTTCCATTCTGATGATTAATTAATATTTTGAGAGTTATTTTTGTTTAGAGCAACTTCATAATCCATTTATCTAAGGTTTAATTAGTTATTTTTGTTTTATTTTGGATATTTAAAATATTGTCCAATTGCAGTTCAGAGTGTTTATTAATCTTTGACAGGATGAACTTGCATTTTCATGCCGATAACAATATATTACTAGAAAATGTCTCAAAACAACAATATAATTGTTTATTGAAGTAATTTTGTGGCAATTTATCATCCAGCAGAATTTGTTTTCCATCCACTTCACATTTATTTACTATTTATTGATTGTAACATAAAAAATGTTTAATGATTACTTTTGCAACTCTCACTGTCCTGGATAATAAAAATCTAATTCAGTGAATGAAATTATGGAATATATTTAATATTGTCAAACTTTATCAATATTCTGCTAATGTCAGAAAATGTTGCTAACGTTGTGTTTCCATTAAATAAGGAAAGCAGCTAAAATAAGTGATGTAAATTATATTTTTACTCATGATATAAAAAAGTGGTTTCCATTGCAGTTTTGCAAAATAATTTTTTTTATACAGACAAATATAAACACATTTTAGGGAGATTTTTTTTTAATTTCGTGTTTCTATTAAGATAATTTATTTTCAAAATGTAAAATTTCTGATATTGGTATCGCACATTTTCCTAAACTTTCAGTATTTTTCTTGATCCTCCAAAAGTTTTTCTTCCATTTTCATAAAACGTTCCTGCCAACGTGCATGTCTGGGCCGTCCGTACGCGCCTGTCAGGTTAATGTCATCAGAAACTCCCATCAGCAGTTCATTATCAAGCCGCAGCACAGAAACAAATAAACACCAGCCATAAAAGTTGTTTTAGTTTCATTTCACTGGAAATGGACCAACAGTCGCTCCGGTGCCAACGTGGCTTTCTTTTTCCTGCTCAATCGCAGGAAGTCATTTGTAGCTGTATGAATTGGATTTATCCTGTTCTTTGTGACAGAAACTAGAACATCTGGATGAGAAACAGATTGTGGAGGTTAATCCTCACAGGATGCACTGCAAAAACACAAAACCTTAGGATACAGTTGTAGTTATTTACCAGCAAATGTCCTAATAAATAGAGTTAGCAAACATTAAACAACATAAAGCCAATTTATAACAGCAGGATTCCATCACATCACTGTAAAAACAAAGTCTTACCAGGTATTTTTTGTTTAGTTTGTAGATCAAATATCTTAGTTCACTTGAAATAACACAACACTAACTTACAGGTAACTTTTCAGCACCAAATATGAGCAATTATTATTATTTGCTCCTGAAACTGAACCAAAATGATTTTGTGTTTTTGCAGTGTACACTGACTTCAGGAAAACTGTCAAATTGAACCTAAAAATCTGAAAGAAATTGTTGTGAATACATTAAAACCATTAAACAGCGTCGGTTCAGGCTGAAGCTCCAGCAGTGATTGGATGTCGGGTTGTGTCTTCCTGAGCGCAGCGCTGCTAAGGAGAACCGTGTGTGAGCCGCTGTGATGGTTTCTGCGATTGTCACCCTAATTGTTTCCATCTTTGTGTGTGTGTGTGTGTGTGTGTGTGTGTGTGTGTGGTTGGCAGTCCCTTCAGAGGAGCAGGCCACTTCAGAGCCGCTGTGGGATTGCCACAGGCTTAGAGCCGGTGCTGCCACTTCACACACTGCATGTGTGTGTGTGTGTGTGTGTGTGTGTGTGTGTGTGTGTGTGTGTGTGTGTGTGTGAGAGAGAGAGACAGAGAGAGAGAGAGAGACAGACAGAGAGAGAGAGAGAGAGAGGGAAAGAGAGTGAGAGAGAGAGAGGTGTATTGAGACAATCAATATGTTATTTTACATCGTGTGTGTCTGTCTGTCTGTGTGTGTGTGTGTGTGTGTGTGTGTGTGTGTGTCTCTGTGTCTCTCTGTGTCTGTCTCTCTGTCTGTGTGTGTCTCTCTGTGTCTGTCTGTGTGTGTGAGTGTGTGTGTGTGTCTCTCTGTGTCTCTCTGTCTGTGTGTGTGAGTGTGTGTGTTCCCACCTGTCTTCTGGCTCATGTCTGTGGGCAGGTGCGGTGGACTGGGGCTGAAATGCTCGTTGCTGTAGGGCAGCAGGGACGTCAGCGGATGCATCCCGTGGGACTGCTGGACCACCGACACTTTGTTGGACTGTTGGCGGAAACACAGCAACACATTAAGTTTGTTTCAGTAAAATCATCATCATGATAATTATTAAATCTCTGAATATTCAGCCATATTGCAGCGTGACGTCACACACAGAGCTGAATGTTCTCTGAGAAATGCTTCAGTGTTTTCTGAATCCTGACACAAACATCTGCATTTTCTTTGGTTGTTATGGCAACGAGTCGACACAGAGCGAGAAAAAAGTGATTTTGACTTATTTTTCAACAGTTTTCTGCCTCTGCTGTGGCGCACTGCGCTGGATCAATAACAGCTTCATCTCCAGGTTTGATTTAGTTAACAGTTTTATGGATGGAAAGGAAAAGAATCGTCCTTTTGCCCCTCAGCTTTGTGTGAAATTTCCAGATGTCAACAATAACATGAAATGGGTCTGTTGTTCTTACAATCACAAAAACAAAGACTTTTCACTTAAGGAACAATTTAACTGTGTTTTGAAGTGGATAAAATCTTTCAGGTAAATCAAAGGACAAAATGATGTACAGTGAAATGTAATTTCATCAGCATGATGCTACGCGTGTGCTTGTAACGTTTCCTTGAAATGAATGCAAGAAGCTTCAGACATGAAATGGTTTAAATCTCAGTTTCACAACCACAAAATCAACACAGAACAACCAAAACCTGCAGTTCTAACTTTAAACAACAGGACAGAAATCACACACATCTACACTTATGCTACAGGAAAAACCTGGATATTTTAAACATGTTTTGGAAAAAACCCACATGGGCTGTACTTTGCTTTCGCTTGTTTCCAGGGGAGCATGGAAGAGGAGGAGAAACGGAGCGGAGGAGGACCGTCCGATCGATAAGCCTTTGATGATCAAGTGAGGCTGCGTGCGAGCTAGTTTGCTTTCATGTTTCTGTTTACAAATGGCTCTCAATAAGTTATGTGAAATCTGGTTGCTGCTAATGCTCTCGGCATGGTGGCCGACATCCGATATGTCGCAGCGGTTTGCAGAGTTGGAGGCGTCCAGGCCGCTCAGGCTCAGAAACACGCCAACTTAGCGGCGCGAGTGTGTCTGTACGCTTGGGTCATTGTTATAAACATGCATGTTTCAGCGTGAATAACCAGGTGACGCTCGGAAAAGACGAGGATTTCTGATCCACATGAACATTTCTCTGAAAACGTCTTCTATAATCGGAGATGGACAGATGTGGGTCCATTTGCATTAAGCAGCCCTACAGAGCGGCGGATCTTGGTGCAACCTGCTGGGCCTCCTGCGGAGTTACAAAGTGAATACCTTATCACTTAAAGGCAGAGCTTCCACACACTGCACCGCACATTAACACACACACACACACTCTATCCATCAGCATCTTAAAGTCTTACTCTGACCAAACTCGCAAACAGAGACGGACCCTCATGTGTATGCCACACGACGAGCGGTTGGAGAGATCAAACCGCCGAGCCGCGTTTAATGTTGAGGCACGTGAAAACAAAACGTGCCGCCTCTTGTGCCGGGCAGCAGAAGTGTGTGAGACGGAGCAGCAGGTAGTACGGGGGTTTGATAAGATGGGCTGCATTCTTAATGACCTGAAGACATGAAAAAGAAATCTTTGAGTTTTGAGAAGATGTAGAGATTCTGGCAAAAAGAGCTGCTTCATCACAAACACAACGCGACACGTGCGATTATCTGCGCCGTAAAAAGGCGAAAGAGACGCTCAAAACGGGAGATTATGACTTCATTAATAAAACAGAAGGACGGGTTAAAGCTGCAGTGCTACTCTGTGCTGCAGCTCGGCCTGTCACAATAAGCCATAAATCAATTAATCACATGATGAATAAAGTAAAACTCAATAATTTCCATCTGCACGATTTATCGTTTTGACTTTCTTCCAAAAACTGGATGATAAAGTCTCTGCTTTTGTTTACATAGACTTCATAATTCATTTTATTTGTATTTTCTGTTGTTTCGTTTATTTACTTTGGATATTTTAAATGTCTTTTCCAGTGTTAAATATTAACTATAATTTAAAGTTGATTAATCTTTAAGAATGTCTATTTTACTTAAAAATGGTCTCAAAAGAAAAATATTATCGTTTATCGCAATTACTTCATCGTCCAGCAAACTCTGTTATCATGACAGGCGAATAAGAAGCCGTTTCTCCAGACATTTATCGGCGGGTTAAGGATGGTTGGTGGTTACCATAGCAACCGGTAACTAGCTCCTCCCCCTCTTTTCTGTCGTCGCCTCTAACTGCTGTTAGCTGTGGCTAGCTGCTCATTGGGAGCTGTTAGCAACTCTTTTGTTAGAACACCTGACACTTTATATGTATTTAATTACAGTATTCTATCCAGGGAAGAAGAAATAATGTTTTTTTTTTGTTGTTTTTTTTCAGAATTACTGACATTTAGCAGGGAAAATCCCAAAAACTGCACAGTTTGCATCAGCAGACGGTAAATGTGACGGTAAATGTTTCATGACATTAAAATCAAGCACAAGCAGGACTTGACAAAACTTTACATGAACTCTCATGATTTGGAGATTAGATATCTCTGCAGCAGCATCAGTATTCAGAGACACAACCACAGAATATGAAAGTGCGTGAATTTCTTGAATTCTCAGCATGTGCTGCAGGAAGGATGCAAACGCGTGTCGCACACACATCTGCTGTGGCTCCGCTTCACGTGCTGAGGTCGCTCAAGACGTTTTGCTGTAACATTATAGCCACAAAATCGTCCATTTATGTTTCCTCTCTTCCTCGGGGTAATTAGTCCGCCTTGAAGTGGCTTTCGCTGTGCCTTCCTTTTTTTTAAACACACACACTCAGAGGCTGACTGAGCTCACTCATTTAACCCGTAATTATCAACCCCTCTGTGTTTAAGAAAAAAATTCCCCTTTTTCAACCCCCCACTACACACATAACTTACACATAATTACTTTTGGTACAATAGGCGAGTGCTGACATGCACGTGGGACACACACACACACACACTGAATAACACTTGCAGACCCTATGAATCATAAACCTGCAGTTTCTCAGATGATAAGAGTGAAAATTTACACCTATCTTCAGGCGCACACACATAAAGAGATGAGGAACTAGTTCAGCAGCCCTTTAATTTACAGCAGATGAATTACCCACCCTGCAAGGCTGACATAAATCACCAGGGCAAAAACTTGTGGTACAAATCAATAGGAAATCCAGTCAAATGTCTGAAACTTCACCTATTTAACGAGAACTCACCAGATTCCTCAGTAATGAGTAATTCCCAGAACATATCTAGCCTAAACCCTTTGAAAAGGCAGTTTTCTCTTGTTTCTGATAAGGAAAACAGTTGCTTTAATGCTACATTTCATACAGTAAGTCACATTTAAAAATAGCATTGCATCTAAAACTTTATGCCAAAGAATTTAAAAGTTGGCCTGATTATCTGGTACTAAGCTGGTGGCGTTCCTCAGGGCGTAATTCTCACAACCATTTTATTCCACATCTCTACGGTCGCCCTGCTCAGGTTATGGATTACTACATCTTTTAACATAATCTATGCTGATGATGCGCCACTTTATACATGATCACAGTGACTGACCGAGTTCGTCTGTCCATCATGTTACTCGGGTGAAATCAGCGCTTCTGTTCACACGGTCGTGATGCTCGATTTGCTCATAATACCTGTACAAGTCTGAACCGGAAGGAATCGGCGCCATCTTGGTAGGCGAACGCAAAGCATGGATGAACCACGACTTCCAGACCAACAAAAAGAAAGTATATGGACACTCTTGACCAATGTCAACAAAATGGCTGCTGTTGGGACCAAAACGTGTTGGACATGTGGACAAGCTTCCTCTGATCTCCTGCTTTCAGTTCATGAAGATCAGCATGGAGGAGCTTAAGACAATCAATGCTTAAACGTAAGAGTTGTCAGAGCTCTTCATGTGAATAACAAGGTTCTGGTGACTGGCAGAGTGAGTACATGTACACAGGCTACATGTCCGTCTTAGCTAGCAGATAAAAGCTACGTTAGCTAAGCACCGATATTTATTTAGCACAGAGGTGGATTTGAGTACTCAAGAAGTCGTAATGTACTTATATTGTTTATAAGTTAGGAATGAGGCAAGAGGTAGCTCTAAGCTTTTGGCTTGCTTATTGTTGTCATAGCAACTGCCTACCAACATGGCTGTCAACTACAAAGTTCCTGGAAGTGTGACGTCACTTCCAGGTGAACCCGACCGTTGGGAGGTTCGAGAACGTTTTACAAAGCCCAAAGCAAACGTAGGAAACACAGCAGCGCCCTGTTTACATTAGTAAACATGGCCGCCGCCCTCTGTGGATTGGTTTTATTAACATTTGTAAAACCAAACACTAATTAAATCAAATACTTTGTTGTGTTTCTATTGATTAGCTCCATCCAAGTTATCAGCACTGCTTGCTGCTTGAGACTCAATGAGGCTAAAAACCAAAGATAAAAACTTCAAGGACTCACATTTAGATTTTAACAGCTAATTTGAAGTATTTTGGTTAATCAGCCAAATAGCATCTTAAGACATTTCCAGAATACGTCGATGCATGACCTTGAGTCTGAAGACATTTCAGACTTGTTGGTCGTGTTTGAAATCAGAACAGCTGAGCTCTCCGTGTTCAGCAGAGACTGTTGACTCCTTTAAATCAGGACAGAAAACTTCATGACTGTTTTAAATGTAAAAATGTACAATGCTTTTAACATGATGCTTAATTTAAGTTAATTTCCCCAAATTTCTTGTCCTTTGCGTCATTTTCTTCACATTTATTCTTTTATTTCTCTGTAAATCTTCAGTGTATGAATGGTATGAATGCGCTAACCTTGCAGCTGTTTACACCTTAAGGTCACGATGTTCTCTGTGAGACGGATCAGAGCGTCCAACAGGCCCTTCTTCACACGTTCCTTCGTTCTGCTTTCATTTCTGTTTGCTCTGCAGCGGGTCTCCCCTCATTTCGTCTTTACGGCGCTCCGTAGAGCTGGTGGGACAATCTGGACGATGTTTCTGCCAACATCAAGCAACCAAACTGACAAAGAACGTCCCGATCAGACGCCAACGGCAGCAGCGCTGAATAATAAGGCTCCCATTTGTTGATTACATCAAAGATTTAATTACTTCAAAGAAGCGATTACTTTAAAAATTACAATTAGATATCAACACCTTTTAAAGTGCGTCAGAAAATCATAAATGTGTCCCTCCGTGTCTCTGTAGTCTCATTTAGCTTGAAAGGCCTTTGATTCATCAGGATATTGTTTCTGCCTTTTATCTTCTCTCTATTTGAACAGAAATCTGCGGCTGAATACAGGAGTTAATGGGATCTCAGACATCACTTGTTTGTAATTGCAGCCCTCCACCTTGACCCTAGCGCACACACACGTTTTTTCAAGACATGCAAGCAAAATAACGGCGGCAGTCGCTCGTTTCCGAACGTGCGCACACTTTAATTTAGCGGACCTTATGCTGATAAAACGCCTTTAATGTATTCTTTAGTTTCCAAATGGTACTCTTAGTAGATCAGTCTCTTTCAATATTTGAAGAGGAAATTAAAGCATCCTCTCTCCTGCCTCAGAGTGCTTTGAGTCTTTAATCTTACATTTCACGTCGATCGCGACATTAAAAACACTCATTTACAGCTTCTTTCAGTCATCCTGGTTGTGGCAAAGCAGAAATAACAAAAGATGCAAACAATGGCTGATTCACCTTTACTCTCTGTGGAAATCCGTCTCCAAAGGAGATTTTGTGACATCTTTTCTAAAAAAGATAAATAAATGCGTTTTGGATGGGGATCAAAGTCGTTTAAAAAGTTTTCAAAACCTACCAGGTGAAACATGTTAAAGAAAAAACGGCTAAATCTCCAAATGATTTGAATTAATTTTGATTGGCCGAGCAAATGTATTAAACAGGAACAAACATGTTAAATAAGGCAATAAATTCACCTTGTGAATGTCTGCCATGTTGCCAAGTTTTTAAAATGGATTTATTTCTTCAGTTGTAATTATTTTTACAACTTTTTGTGCGGTTTTGTAACTGATTTAAAGGAGCAATATTATGCATTTTCCAGAAATATCATCACTTAAAATTTGAATTTGCACACCTTGAAATTGGGCCTCTGTCTCTTTAAGAAGCTGCTACCTCATCATCACAACAATGCTCCTCCACTATCCCGTTTACAGCTAAGATGTTCCTATGATGACACACAATTGTTTGCCAATTGCTGCTGCCACTAGTCTAGAGGAGCTCAGTGGGGAAGAGCCATAATCATTTCTTACAGGTTTTTTTTCCACGTATTTATTTAATTTTAGCTGTAATTTTCTTTCTTTTCCATTTTTATTGTGTGTATTCTTGCTCTGGGAATATGAGAAAATAAACAGAATAAAATAAATATAAATAATTAAGTCCAGGAATCAGCAGAGAGGAAGGGATCTGTTGTATTTATTTTAACATTTCTATTCTAATTAAGAATAAATGTGGATAAAAAAGTGTAGCTGGGTTCAGCAGCAGAGCCTTAAATACATTTTTATATACATTTGATTACACAGCATCTTAGAAAAAAATCCTAATCATCTTATTTATAGTGATTTGATACAAAACAATAAAAATATTAATTGCAACAATTTAAATAAATTAAATTAATTTTAAGATACATTAATATTATTGTTTATATTTTTTAAAAATATGACATATCTTTTGTAAATAATAATTCACAGTAAAATTGAAATAAATTCATGCTTTTATGTTAAAACCATCTTTACGGATGGTTATGGCTTTAAGCGTGAAGAAAAAAACACATTTGTGTCTCATGTGTGGTAAATTCCCCCACACACACCTGCAATGACAGAGTAAGCACAAACACACTGAACCAGACACACAAAGCAAAAGAAGGAAGAAAATTATTAAGCAGGATCTGTAAATGAGGCTGAAGCTGCTTATTAGGGAAATGACAGCATGTGTTTCCATGACCGCCTGGAAAATCCTCTCCTAGACGCCACTTATGTTTGATGAACTTGTAAACAAACTTCTTCCATCAGGAGCGTTGTTGCTTTTAAAGTGAAAGCATGAAGACCTGGCAGAATAATCCTGAAACGTCCTTTATGACTAATGAACGTTTATGACTGATTTTTGGCTCTGCTGAGAAAGAAAACATGAAAACAAATTTTCAGAAAAGAAAATCTCTTCAGCTTTCTTCAGGTAGAAATGTAAATATTTAACTAACGTCTTCCTACTTTAAACTTCACATAAAACAGTTTAAAACGTCATTTATGAAGATGCTCATAACTGCATGTCAATATGAGAAATCATTACTGTTATTATTTTAATTATTGTCAAATGTCACTGCATTGATTTAAGAAGTGTAGCATGTAAAAAGTATGTTTGCTCATAATGCATGAAGTTAAGAATGAACCATACTAGTTATAAATAAACTGAAAATACTAAGAAAGAAAATAAGAACTGAGATGTAAAAGATGTAAAATAAGTTCATTTGAACATGTAAATATACTTTACTGTTTGCTTTGGTTTTACTTCAAATAATAATTTTGTTCAATAAAGTCAAAGTAAAAACGTCGCAATAAGCAATAAATTAATTTACCGCATGATAAATTTACAAACTCAATCATTTCTATTTGCATGATTTATTGTTTTTCTACCAAAAACTGGAAGATAAAAATTTTCAGCTTGGTGCTTTGGTCTCAACTAAACCTTTTGATGAAGGATAATTTTGTTTACAGAGATTTAATAATTCAACTTATTTGTTTTGTTTATTTTGGATGTTTAAAATGTCTTCCATTCTCAGTAGAATTTAAAGTTTATTGATATTTCAGAATGTGTTCTTGCTTTATTACCATTACATATGTTGAAAATGGTCTCAAAACAACAATATTATCGTTTATTAACTTCTGGGACGATTTATCGTCCAGGAACCTTTGTTATCACGACAGGTCTAAGTCAAATAAAACGTCCAGTGGTTAGTTTGTCTAAAGCCTAAAAATGATTTCTTTTTGTTAAAATTGAAGGTCTTTGGCCCGTCCATGGGACCCCCCACAGCCCGTCCCGCCCCAGCCGTGACTCGGTCCCCCAATCTGGAAGTCATTGCCTTTTCCAGAGTCAGGAGCCGAAAATGAGAGCCTCTAAGTTGGAGGTTTGGTAACATCAAAGCTGCAGCAGCCATAACAATGCAGCTATGTTTAAAAAAAGGAGCAAACACCCCCACTCTCCTGCCCCCGCCTCAACAAGCCCGCCCACTACTCCCAATTACACACACACACACACACGCACACACACACACACAGAAATCCTCATATACATGCATGAGTGCATGTATGCAAAGATCCGCCCATGCAAGTACACACAGGCTGGTCCGCCACACAGCTGGAACATCTGGGCCGTGGCCATGGTGAATCAGTGACCGCGGCTGCCAAACGAGAAGCTTTCTGGATTTCTGCATGTTACCAAGCAGTTTTTACTGAAATGACATGTTTGCAGATCATTCCTGCTTCTTCTTCTCCTCAAACTGCGTCTACAGCGTTCAGAAAGCATCTTAATCAGGGGATAAAGAGAGATATAAAGCGGTTTTATTCAGGTGGAATAGCAGTTTTTTTTACAAATCTGATGGTTGAATACAGAGATGCGCCGACTGCAGTTCACCAATTTTTAAAAAGCCTGACCTGTGATTCCGATTTTGGCCGATACCAATTATTTTTGGCTGAAATGTGGTTTGGACGTGAGCTGGTGGGTCGATCTGTCAGCCAAACCTCCCACTGCAGAGCAGAAGAGGACAGCGGCTGATTTTAGATAAGATCGGTTTCACATGCAAGTGTCGGCCAATCACCAATCTCCAAAAACGACTGGCCGGCAAATCAGCGCACCAATCACCTGAAGAACAGATTAAAAACAATTCATATCTCTACTCAGGGTGAACATTTATTGTATCATTTATCATTTATTGTGATAAATTTCTTATCAAGATACAGTTTCATTTATCATTGTCACGATTATTAATGTTTAAACCATCTGTATTCTTCGTTTTACTATTTTCTTTGTAGGTCTGCAAAAGCATCCAGTTTGTGGTAGAAAGAGAGAAACAATAAGTGATGCAAATGGAAATCACTGAATTTGTTTTCATTTATGATCAATAGATCTACTGATCAATAGACCTCTACGTTGAGATCATCCATCCATTTTCTAACACCTTTGTCCCTTAGTGGAGTCAGGAGGTGCTGGTTCCTCTCCAGGAGAGAGGTGGGGTCACCTGGACAGGTCGCCAGTCTGTCACAGGGCAACACAGAGACACACTGCCATGCACACACACTCACACCGAGGGACAATTTGGAGAGACCAATCAACCTGACAGTCGTGTTTTTGGACTGTGGGAGGAAGCCGGAGAAAACCCACCATGCACAGGGAGAACATGGAGACTCCATGCAGAAAGAGCAGGGAATCGAACCCAGAACCTTCTTGCTGCAGGGCAACAGCTCTACCAGCTGCACCACTGTGCAGCCCCGTTGAGATCATTTGTCGATTTATTCAATAATTGAGCAGAGCAAAGTGTTTTCTAATTGAAAATGCTTCTTATTTTGTCTATACAGTTTGATAACAGATTAAACATTTGAATCTAGTTTTTACTGATCGTTAGCCTCCCATCCCGCCAGATTTTGGACTTTACTCCCTTTAAATCCTTCAGATTCATTATTCACCTAATTTCCTTTAGGCGTCAGCGTTAGAAAATCACATCTGCATCTGCTCCATTTACAGAAACGATTTCCTCAGGCCTGGTGCCATGAGAAAAGCTCTGAGCCAAGGAGAAAACTCTGCAGCTGGCTCCGACTCATGGACACAACCGGCTGCAGAAAAAATAAAAACATCAAATCCGAGCAGTGCCATGGCATTCAGAGATGAGTTATCACTCTCTTAATGAGTCGACGGAGACAGACTTTCTCTGAGAGACTGCGGCGGCAGCGAAAGGGACCTCTAATGATTGGTCCTGAAGACGGCTAATTAATGGTGTACTTGTTTATTTCCACCAGAACGTTCCACAATTAACAACTTGTTTGTGACACTCGGGTAATCGCCGGCAACAAAAATATTGACACATGGAGTCGGCAGGAAACGAGGCGACCGCACAGGACATAAATCCTGCAGGGTTTGGTCTGCTAGACAATAGATAGAGGCCGCAGCCATATTTGTCTCTTTGTGGGAGAAAGTTAGCAGAGCAGGAAAAAAACCAAGTGGTTTGATAAGTGCATTGTTAGGCGGACACAAAGGAGAGAGAGGCGTCAGAGTTTGCATTTATTCTCACACCAGGAGTTTTTTTTCCTCCCGAGTGCAAAATGTCAAACTTCAATAACTGTGTTTATCTGACCTGATTTATCTGCGGGCTGCGGTTGGGGACCAAATTTTTATCCAATTATCAAGATGAAGAAAGAAAAAAAACCCAAAGTGACCTTTTTCTTTTTCAGAGTCTCCTGCCTGCGACTGTACGGCGGAGGGAGCAACAGGAAGGTCGCGATCCCGCCTGGTCCCGTCTTCCCCCCGTTAACGAGATGACGGAGCAAATGTCTGTTGCTCACTCATTGTGAAACCTTTCCTGCATGGCTGCTGAGCACCGCTTTCACTAGCCAGCTCAGCTTTAAGTACCAGAGCAGAAGCTCGAAATGGGAAATGCCGCCGCAGGTCGAGAAAATAAAAACCCCTGCAGTGACGCGCTTCCTGTGTGCCAGTATGTATTTATTACACAAATATCGCCACCAAATACCACATTAAAGGCAGCCAGGCGGGTCATAGTGAAAGTACTTTTTCCCTCTCTTCTTAGATGAATGTAGATTTACAGATGCAACTAAACCAGTTTGGGTTTTCCTTCCTGTTATCTCCCCTTTTCTCTCGCTCTCACTTTCAAATTAACAAAATTAAAAACACTGATTACTGGGGAAGTTTGAGCAAATAATTTAAATAAATGAAACTACTTTCCCAATAATAAATTCAAGAGAAGAATAAAACATATAAGACATTATTTGTTGTCTGTTTTTTTTAAAACAGCTTGAATTATTGTGAGTTTATTCTGCAACTTTGTCAACTAACGCAGCAGGCTTTGCAAATTAACGTCCTTATAGACTTAAAAACAGAAACAAAACAGATCTTAATTAGACATTTAATATTTTTAGCCACTTCTTAAATGACAGGAAGCAAAATATTTTCAATATTTAAAAACAAAATTGCCCTATGAAGAAACTCTAATCCTTTAATTAATGGGTGGATCAGAGTAAGATTCACCTAATGGTCAAAGTGACTTTTATTTTAAATAACTTAATATATTAAGCAGTATTTTTATAATGTATATTTATAAACCTGTAGCTCGGCAATGCAGCTGCACTTTTAAATTCATTAATGGTTCATTTATTATGAAAAGTAATAGTTTATACCAATATTTATTAGGTTCAAGCAGCTCCTTGGAATACGGCATCAAATTTCCTAAAGTTGGAAACATATAAATTATACTATTTAAAAAGATTTTTCTGTGGTAAATTCAGATGGCCAACGATGTATTCTGTTAGTAATTTAAACTCTTTGCTCCAACCAATGGAAACCTGGACAGTAGCACCTCTATTTTAAAACATGTGAAAAGGAACAACAGCATGTCCATTTTAAATATAGATTCAACTGAGGAGTTTCACTAAAAAAAGCAAAAAACAAAATATGAATGTGTATTTGTGCTCAAAAACAGAAATACACATTATTTTTTACAGGTAAAAAACTAAATTTTACAAAGTAAGTTCGATCTAGTGTCTGAAGTAAATATCTACACACTTGGAAAAAGACAAAACTAACTTAAAAATAATTTTTAGCAAGATACATGAGCGTGTTGTAAGTCAATGATTGTTTAATATTGGTGAGAAAGTTTGATTACCACTGGCAGATTGGCGCTGTTACCTAGCAACCCCAACCAAGCCATGCCCGTTACCTAGCAACCCAGAGATTATTTCACTTATAACAAGACATTGTTTCCATTTTCCATGTTTCCATGGAACTGGAACTTTTTCATCAGTATTAAGGACTTATTGACATTAAGCTCCTGTAAGTTGCTGAAATGTTATTTGTAAGTTAGTTTTGTTTCATCTCAAGCGAACGAAGACATTTTCTCTGGAAAAGAAACAAAACACCAGGTGAGATTTTGTGTTTTAGATATTTCACATTGAGCCATGAAATAAAAGCGTAACTTTTGGGGGTAATGTCCAGCTCTGTGCAGTTAGAGTTGTAAAACTTATATGTTTTAATGACTTCACCATGGGAAGGAAGCGCATGTTTTCCAGCTCTAATGGTCTGTGTGTGTTGTTGTGTTTTCTGTGCTCGTGCCCGGCGTGTTGCAGACCAACAGGTTATGGGAAGCTCAGCCATTTTGCATGCTCTCTGCCCCGCGGGTCAGCCATTGACTTCATGAGCACGGCGCTTTCTGAAGTCGGATCTGCTGCTTTGATGTTTGTATCAAATGCTGGGATCCCGGGGCGTCGGCGTTGTGGAAGTATTGAAGGCCGTGTAAAAGAAGTGGCTGGCAGGTGCTGCTGCTGAATGGCTTTAAAACCCAAACAGAAATATTCTGTTTTCATCTGCATGCAAACATACTCTTTATGGCACTAAGATAAATATGAAAGGATTTGCACTTTAAGATAAGCAAGATATTTTTGCACAAATTTACATTTTAATTTGTGCAATGCCTTACTTCCTTTTCAAAGAAAACAAACACAAAAAAATCAGTAAAAAACTTTTTTAGCTTCACACTTTAAACTCTTTAAACAACCCTAAAAAATCTATAACGGAGAATGAATGAATATTGAATTAAATTGAATTAATATTGAATGGCTACATTTATATTTGAATGTTTGATTTTATATTTCTGAACCTGTTTGTGTGGTGATGTATTTGGTCGTAATGTTTGTATGTCGTTACAACTGTTGAAGCGGCTGATCTGAATTTTGTTTGTGTCTTCAGGAATAACACTGAGTCAGTTTTATGATGTGTGTAAAGAGCGATTTAATTGTAATGTTCGGTCTAAACCACAGGAAGAATATAATAGAGATTAATGAATAAACAAACAAATAATCATCCCTCTTACAAAGAGAGAATTAACTAGAAAATACATTTTCCAGGAATATTTGCTGTTCTGTAAACTACCTTTTGTTTTGGATTGATATTTTTAAAGCTTAGGTGTTTAAAAAGTTGACAAACCACAAAACTTTGAAGTCCAGTTTAATTATTAAGCTTCATTTGTAGCAGCTGAGACTCCAAACAAAAGGTTTCTGCAAAATCTTTCAGGTGGTGAGGAAGAACCTGGGGACAAAATTAATATCTATTCTGTGGCATGGCTTTAAAAGCACATACAAGGTTCACCAAAGGATGAACGGACGGCTACATTTATCTCCTTCTGCAGCTGCAATGAGTGGACTCTGTGACTGGAGTTTTATTTTGGAGGCCTTTTCATAAAAGCTCAGTTTTTGGCACTTCCATTCTGGCTGTGGGAATGTGGTTTGGGTCTAACAACACGGCAGTCACAACTTTTACAATGAAGAACCCAAAAATGCAAACCCAAACAAACAGGCGACAAATTCAGAGCGAAGACATGCTCACAGGCCTCGAGGTGTTTTTCTACGCCAATAAATCTAAAGAGCAGAATCATTCATGCCATGATTACAGGTTGCTTTTTTCAAGACAACCAGAAGAGGATTCAGAAACCATCTCCTGCTTGAAGAGCGCAGACATAAATCGGAGGATTTAAATGCAAAAACAACATTGTGATTTTTGTTTTCCAGTCCTAAATAAGCATCTTTACTGCATATTTTAAAGTCAGAGGAAGAACAAGAAAACCTGCAGGAGATAACAGGAAGGTTGAACATTTTGGAGATAAGAAACCTCTTTTCCACAGCATGTCTGCAGTTCATTCAGGCTGCAAGAAAGCGAGAGAGAGCAAGAGTTTCATTTAATAAAAGTAAAGTTGAAGAGGTTATACTTTTGTGCTTTTGTGAGTTAAAGCTCATGAAACTTTCTGGATGTGGAAATATTAATGGCCTGTGTCACAGAGACAGACGTTTTAGCAATGCCAACAGTTTAAATGTTGTCTTTTAAACTTTGTTTTATAGTGACAGCTTGCTTGTAAAGCTGATTTCTGATGTCATAATTCTTTAAAGGAGATCTAAATTGATTAAAACTTGTATCTGAAATCATTACAAAATCCAGAGATCAGAAATTTGCCACAATATTCTGATCATTTCTTTGCTTTCCTAGATTATTATTTAGGTGACTTTAACAAGCCCCTGTTGATTAACTAAGTTTCAAAGACAAAACAAAAGTGAGACAAAGACGAATGAAGTGAAGGCTGGCTGGATGGGAGTCTTCCCTCCTTTCATGTTGTAATGTATTCTCTCTGATTAATTCCTTTTGCCCCAGCGGCGTTGGTGATTTCTGGGGATGAGCGGAGAGCCCCACCTCTTCTCTACCTGCGTTTCCCATGTCAGGCCCCCTGCTGGGGGCCGGTCCCCTCAACATGCGCCGCGCAGCAGCAAGGAAACAAGCCAGCTCCGAAAACCACGTCATTTTTATCTCAACACATCCCGGCACAACGTGCAGACAAAATTAGGAATATGGTGTGGATACACAACGCTTTCACTAGAAAATATATCACTTTTATCCTAAGAATATCACGCATTACTGCAAAAACCCAAAATCTTACCAAGTATGTTTTTGTCTAGTTTCTACAGCAAATATCTTGGTTCACTTGAAATAAGACAAAACTAACTTATAAATAACTTTCCAGCAGGACACAGGAGACTGTTTAAGAAAATGATTCCTTAATATTGATGAAAAAGTTCTAAATCCACTGGCAAATTATTTCACTTATAACAAAACATGTTTTTCCAGGTTATAAGTTCAATGGAAATGTATTGATGTAAAACAAGCTCTTATGTCTTGCTGAAAACTTACTTTTGTGTTATTTTTGTCTTATTTCAGATGTACTAAGATATTTTCACTAGAAACTAAACAAAAAATACCTGGTAAGATTTTGAGTTTTTGCAGTGAAGTGACAGAATCCTGTTTTTTAAACCAGCTTTATGTGATTAATGTGTGCTAATTCTATTTGTCATTTATTAGAACATTTGCAGGTAAAATATTGAAAAAAAGTTTTAAATCTGCCCCTTTTGTCTTTTATCTTTTTTTTTAACTTCATTTCAGTTCAAGTTGTTCACATGCAGTCCCTTCTGACATGAAATAAGAAAAACAGCGACGCAGAGCTGTAGCTGACCTGAGGAAAGTGAAGTAAAGTCAACATCAGTTTCAGGGAGAAAATATCGAATGGATTTCAAAACTGTAAACCTGAGTTTGATCCAAACACCTGGAAACACAGCTTGGGTTTTCCTCGCCACTCATTTATCACCATAAGTTGTTGTTACCACAAGTGGTTTGGCTGGTTCTCAGGGGATTAGGCTGCTTTCCTCTGATGGATAACGCCTGCAGTCGGTTACTGTTACACAGCTGCATCAGTGTCCTCAAGCCAGTCACAAGAGGCCTGAAGTGCAAAACAATTAAAATGTAAAAAGAGCAGTACACGCTTCAAAAATATTCTTAGGTTGGTCTTTAGCTGATTTAAGATCTAAAGTTTGCAACATTTGGTGAGATTTCCTAAGTTTACCTCTTATGAGCTAAAACCCCACCAGCACAAACCAGTACAAGATGACAGAAGACTGGTTTTAATCTCCCAGTTTCAGTTGGAAAACTGCTGGTCTGAGAAAGATCTCCCAGTAGGAATCAGAGATTCACTTCATGTTCGACAAACATCCTCACTGTACTTTTGACTGGACTGAATTATATATAGGAGAGGCAAACCACCCGCTGCTTGTTTGTTTGTTCAAGGCTTGGAATAAGCAGAAAGAAGACAAAAAGGAGCGAGGGATGAGAGGAGGCAGAGAGAGAGAGGCAGAGAGAAAGAAAGAGAGAGAGAAAATAGATAAAACTGGAGGGGAAGAAAAACAATGAAAGAAATGAAAGAGAGATGAGAAGAAACAGCAGACCAGAAGAGAAAAAGAGAAGAACTGAAACATGTTTGATGGGTGTTTGGTTGGATGGTTGGATGGATGGACGTTTGGTTGGATGGATGGATGGATGAAGTGTAGTTAGTCAAAACAAAGAGCTAATGTCACGTTAGCTAGTTAGTTACAGCTAGCCTCCTGCAGCCATGACTGTTTGGCTGCGTCTTCCATCGCTGACCAGCCGCTCTGGCGCTGCACCTCAGCGGCGGTTCCCTTTGTGTCCAGCTGTGTGTGTGTGTGTGTGTGTGTGTGTGTGTGTGTGTGTGTGGGACCCTCCTCTGCCCATCCAGATCACATTACACATGGCCTGGGCCTCTGATGTGGCTTCAGATAGAGAGCGTACAAACTTGGGCCCACAACCACACGGCCCAGATCAGCGCCGGCTCCATCCTGCGGTCTCCTCCTCACTATGAAAGAATATTTCAGAGAACGTTTTACATTCCCTCACTTTATTCCTGCACACATGCTGCTCTCATTTAGGGGCTTTTTCTTCATATACTGGCTAAAGCGTATTAGTGGCTGCAACATGAGTTCCCCCAACTTTCTATTTTGGACAGAGGTTCTGATCAGTTCTGTTAGGTTTTGGGTTTAACTTATCAGTTCCAATCGTTTTGACACAAAGCTGCAGATTCTTTATTTGGGTCCTAATGTCCCTTTATAAAGTGCCTTGTTAAAGTGCTGCTAACCCTTTTCTTCCACATTTTGTCGTGTCAGAACTGAACTCTGATCCAGAACCGCATGGCATTCTGGGGGATGTAGGCAGAGGAAAGGCTCTAGGCCCTCAACCCTCATGGCCAGCTAAGAAGGCTGGGTGGCACCAACTCACTCACTCACTCTTTGGTTACCTAGCAACGACGTGCAGAGTAACTGACTCACTCACTCTTTGGTTACCTAGTAACAACGTGCTGAGTAACTGACTCACTCACTCTTTGGTTGCCTAGTAACAACGTGCTGAGTAACTGACTCACTCACTCTTTGGTTGCCTAGTAACAACGTGCTGAGTAA